>NC_057798.1:586789356-587024172 GCF_018294505.1 Triticum aestivum | reverse complement strand
GGTGTCTGGGGGGTTCAGGGGAGAGAGGGGGAGTGATCCACGACGTTAGCCGGGCGAGTGGAGCGGCGAGGCGGCGAGCAGGTGCGTGGCACCCATGCGGTGCTCGCCGTCGAGCACCTGCCTGCCTGCCTGGCCGGCAAGCAGCTTGCTGGCGTGGCGCTGGGCTGGGCCGGCAGGTGGGCCGAGTGCTGGGCGCCAGGTAAGTTTTCTTGTTTCTCCTGTTTTCTTTTTAATACTTCTGCAACTTTGTTGAATTATTAAAAATACTTAGGCAACTCCTAAAATCACCAAACTACTCCTGGTCCATAGTTGGATTATTTCCAACATGAAACATTTTAGTTTGGAGATATTTGAGCATCTGAATATTTTAAATAATTTTAAATGCCCAAATTCAAATATCTATGATTTAATTCAAAGACCCTAAGATGACCTAGGAAAATGTGCATCACTTTTGGCAGGGGTTCTGAACCAAGACAAAAATGATGGGCATTTTAGAAGGGCATATCAGGTTCATTGAAAAAGTTTTTAGTAAACCCTAGTTGGTTTCAGAGGGGGCTGGGGGTTCTGTCATCCCCATTTCAGGTTTCTGATGAAAGAATAAACATGATGCAACACTCTAATGCATGAACTAGCTAGGGTGTGACAGAGGCGCACGACGTTGGTGATGCAGGGTGCAACCGCCCACAGAGCTCGCTCCTGGTCCACGGGAGCCAGCTCGTCAAAGACGGCGTCCAATGGCATGAATGGATTCTGGTGACGGAGCCCTGAAAGGATTCACCCGGCAACGGTGACAGCATCCTGCAACCCCTCCTTGTCTAGCTCAGCCCCCACCATCGCGCGGAGACAGCTCAGCTCCTCGGAGATATAGGTGAAGAAGGAGACTAGGTCAGGAAGCCACAACTCGTTGAAGTCGACCGGGTGGTCGAGCGGGTTTAGCCCGACGGCCGGCATCATCGCGCTGGCATGACAGTAGGCATCGCACAGCCACAACACATGCTTGGCAACTTGGTTCACCAAGTGGCTGAGGCGATCCTGGACCTCATCACAATCGGCCCGCTCGCGCTCCAGCCAACTCCCCTGACGGCCTATCGTATCTCCCGCTTTCTGCAGCAACGCTGCCGACGCCTTGAGCATCTTTGTGGTGGACGCCTGTCGCTTTTGAAGCTCCATGAACTCCCACACATAACGGAGGAGCATGGCACTCCTCTCCTCCTTGAGCTCACGGAGCTCCACATCCTTGGCCCTAAGCTCCGCATCCTTGGCATGGAGCTCCTGAGTGAGGCGCCTCACCTCGGACTCCGTGATCTGGTGCGCCACCATGGCACCAGGTAGAAGCAATGGGGAGAGGAAGCAAAGGGGGCGAAACGGCTGAAAGGTAATGCAATCTACGGGAAGGCGGAGGGAGCCAGCCGAGGAGCAGAGAATCTTTTGGTTTTCACCACGGTAAAACACCAGTCGACGACTTCTCACATCAGGGAGCAGTGGGTTTTACAGGCGGAGTCATCATGACTAATTGCTGCCGCGCCTGCTCCCGTCAATCAAAAAATTAAAAATCCTGCCATGCCTGCTCCCGTCAATCAAAAACTTAAAAATCCTGCCTCACCCAAACACCAGAGCAACGCCGCGGTGGATATTTAAATTTACCTGCCGACAAGTAGATAAAAAAGGGGTGAAAAAACAAATGTGGCGGCGGCCTAGCTAATCGGTCGAACTAGCCCGACTAGCTAGACACCGTGATTCACTGATGTACTCGGCGGGAAAGGTGGTCTTTCGTGATTTGACGACTCATTTACTTGCTTCGGCGCTACGATCGAGGAGGAGCCAGAAAGCGCACGGTAGGGCGTCCCACGTCAGGAAAAATATATGCATGCACCACCCGCGAGGACCCCAAAACCGCATGGTAGGGTGTGCCATGTCTGGGCACGGAGGAAAAATGTGCGTGTAAAAATATACTCCCTCCATCTAGGTGTGTAAGTCATCTTACGAAAATCAAATATTCCCAAAACACTTAGGCGCGGTGCATTAACTTCTATCTTGTTTCTTGTTTCTTGACATATCAACCAAAAAGAGATGAGGGTGTGCATGCTTTTAATGATTTGAGACTACCAAACACGACATGCAGTGGTTAGTTCATTGCATGCAATGTTATAAATTAGCAAATAAACGTTAAGGTCTCTCGTTTTCCCATCCTCCTAGGTCATGGTGACTTACTCACCTAGACGGAGGGAGTACTGTATCAGACATCGGCATTAACTCTAGTACCTATCGTTTGACCTCGGGACCCAGCCAGTCGGTCAAAAACACCCCACTAGCCACACAGCTTCATCATGCAAACGTGGCACGGAGGATAGATGTGGTTAGCTCCGTCTCGACCAGCCACAACGTCTCTTGTTCTAGGCGATTCTTCTATTTTCCAAGCTTTTTTTGTTGTTGTAATAACACGACGGCAAGCTAACGCCGCTCTTCGTGTGTGCCCATGCAAAGGTTAGACGATGGAGAGAAGAGAGATTGAGATCGCACACCTGGGACCCACCAGTAAGTGAGACAATGGTCATGCACGTGTTGATGATGCACTCCCTCTACTCTACTTAACGTAATACTGTATAAAATCAAGTTATGGGACAAAGCCAACAATCGTTGTTGTTTCAGGCTATCGACTTACGCTTTTTAGTCCAGGTTGCCAGTTCGAATCTCCTCTTTCGGATTTGTTAGTTTTAGGTGCAAATTTGATTAATGACAAGTGGGACCCCCGTGTGTTGTTCCGATATTTCAGTGTAGGATGTTTTTTTAACAAACACTTTGTGCGGTTAGACAAGTAACGGCACGAGTTACACGTATTTTGCAAGTTTACGAACAAAAATGACAGCGGCATAGAATACCACATCCACCCCGCAGCTTAGATACCATGGTGATACGAGTTTTTACACCGTTGGAAGTGAGATCCAATGGCTTGGGAGTAGTCTTTGTAATTGTGCGCAATTTGCAAACTCTCCAAAGGTTTTTTGCAAATAAAACATTCTGGCCTCGTGTGTGCCGCTGCATCTTCGATCCAACGGCTCCCCCTTGCTCATATTAGGTGCTCCCCGTAGCTTAATTACCCGCTACGGTGATATGAGCATCTAGGTCGTCTGATCAGTGATCAGATGGCACATGCGTAGTACTTGTACTTTCTGCGCATTTCCCAAACTCTATCAGCCGTATATTGCAAAAACATTCAAACCTCCTACTGTGGGCCGTTAGATCTCAGTGAACTCGTATCACCATACAATCTACAGTGCGGGAGCACCTCATATACTCCCGTGCGAGAAAACATAAGGTGCTATCGCAACTTGGATGCTATGGTGATACGAGCTTCGAGGTCGTTTGATCTGAGATCCAATGGCATATGAGCAGTCTTTGTGCTTGTAAGCAGTGGCCGAACTCTTTTGGGGCTTTTCTGCAAAAAACCATTCGAACCACCGAGAAGGTGTTGGGTCACAAATCCAACGGCTCCGAAGAGCTTGCATCACCAAAGCATCTAAGGTGTGGTAGCACATGATATTCTTACATACAGGAGAATATGATGTCCTCCTTCATCTTAGATGCTACGGTGATATGAGCTTCGAGGTCATTGGATATGAGATCCAAGGGCATCTGAGTAGTTTTTGTACAAATTGTGTGTAATTCTCAAACTAATCAAGGTTTCCTGTTAAAATATTAAGACACATCATGTGAGCTGCTATATCTCAGATCTACAAGCTCCAAGCAACTCGTATCAGCATATAGCATCTAAGGTATGGGGGCACATGATATTCTCCCGGGGAGGAGGGGTGGGGGGTGCAGAACCAATCGGTGGTTGGGAGGGTGGGGACAAATATAATCTAAACAACCCTAAACAGAGTTCCACAATTTTATCTAAGGTCAAGCGGTTGACCCCCGACAATCATAGCTCCGCCTAAACACAACATTTGCATGTACTGTAGTACTAGACTTAATATTCATGTTTCAGTCTCATGTTCATTTAAAATATTGAACTGAGGACCATGCATGTCTTACATTTTACTCCATTCGTTCCTATAAATATTAGTTTTTTTTAGAGATTTCAAATGGACTGGCACATATGGACGTATATAGACATATTTTAGAGTCTAGATTCACTCATTTTGCTCCGTATGTAGTCACTTGTGGAACTTTCTAAAAGACTAATATCTAGGAATAGAAGAAGTATTTTTGAATTCGTGTCATACATGCATGGTTTGGAAAAATAGATGCACTATACTTATTGGATTGTTGTTGTGTTCGTGTGTGTGTGTCTGTGTGTGTGTGTGTGGTCATATGCTTGATACATACAAAGTTTTCTCACCTCCATATTGTTCATATTTTAAATTTGAATTTGCATTGGAAAACTTACTAGGGATACCATGAAATGTGAAATCCACGTTGAGATCACTATATCACAAACTCACTCTAATTCAACAACTCGTCATAAATAAATTACCATGTTAAGATTACTATTTGCAAGGAAAATACGGGTATTGTAATACACATAGATTCGTTCAACAATTTAAAGGTTCCTTTCATATTCTCAAAGGTAGGACCCAACGGCGTACCAGCCAGACCTTGGCTCCTGTTGATCCTAAAAAAATAAAAAAAGGGCTCGTGTCCTTCAGTGGCGTGCGTGGTACACACATTAGGCAACCCCAACCAGTCGAGCCTCAGCGTTTCAACTTTCAAGTTGAAATATCTGGTGGCCAGAATGCCAGCCCTAGGAAATTCCCCTCATGTCCCCGGTCCATAATGACTATCGATGAACAACGGAGGGATGCTTTAGTAACTATACAATGTTACCTACCGTGCCGAGAATGGTTCAATTCCCTCGGTCGCCGCTCGTCAAGGTCACCCGTCAACTGCATTGCCTAGTACTACTACTACTACTACACCAGGATGAGCACAGAATTGAGCCCGTTTGTTCCTGCCTATTACTTGAGTTAATATATCAGGCAATGCACTGGTACGGAAGGATTATCCTTTTACTCTGCATATATAACTTGTCTGAAGTCTAACTAAGCAAAATGTTTGACCAAATCCTTTCTTAAGAAATACAACATGACAGATGTACGGCTTGAAAATTTATTGCATGATGCAGGTTATGATATTGTTTCGAATCCTGGATCTTAAATTTCAGAAAATCCAAAAGCGAGCATGAATTCTTGAAACTGAGCATGGTCACGAGATATGTCACAAATAGTACTTCGTAAGTTTTTTATTCAATTTGAGACAAGCTGCTTATGACAAGTTGCACAAATGAAGAGCCAAGGTATTTTGGAACAAAGACCTATCACATTAAGGCGAACGTTTTCACTATTGAAACCATGGGCGTTTCGTGCCGCCATGAGTCCCCGCTTCCCATCGGCAGGTGCCATCCGAGCAAGCGTGTGATGAGTAGACGGGAGGTGTGCGAGCAGACCGCTGTGCCAGCTGACAGGGGGGCGTGCGAGCAGACCGCTGTGCAGGCTCACCGGGAGGCGAGCCCTTCCCAACTGCTCCCACTTTCAATGTCGCTAGTGCCGTGATACGTCCTTTTTGCATCATGCTTTTATGACAATATTTATTGCATTATGGGCTGTTATTTCACGTTATGTCACAATACTTATGGCTATTCTCTCCTATTTTACAAGGTTTACATGAAGAGGGAGAATGCCGGCAGTTGGAATTCTGGGCTAGAAAAGGAGCAAATATTGGAGGCCTATTGTACGCAACTCCAAAAGTCCTAAAACTCCACGGAATACCTTAAAATAAATAAAGAAAAATCGTCGCCAAAGATGAAGGCCAGGGGGCCCACACCCTGCTCATGAGGGTGCCCCCCCGGGGCGCGCCCCCCTACCTCGTGGGCCCCCTAGTGGCTCTCCGATGCCCATCTTCTCCTATATGAAGTCTTTCAATGAGAAAAAATAGGAAGAAACCTTTCGGGACGAGACTCCGCCGCCACGAGGCGGAACCTTGGCGGAACCAATCTAGGGCTCCTACAGAGCTGTTCTGCCGGGGACACTTCCCTCCGGGAGGGGTAAATCATCACCACCATCATCACCAATGCACCTCTCATCGGGAGAGGGAAATCTCCATCAACATCTTCACCAGCACCATCTCATCTCCAAACCCTAGTTCATCTCTTGTATCCAATTTTTGTCTCCAAGTCCGGGATTGGTGCTAGTAGGTTGCTAGTAGTGTTGATTACGCCTTGTAGTTGATGCTAGTTGGTTTATTTGGTGGAAGATCATATGTTCAGATCCTTTATGCATATTATTACCCCTCTGATTATGAACATGAATATGCTTTGTGAGTAATTACGTTTGTTCCTGAGGACAAGGGAGAAGTCTTACAATTAGTAGTCATGTGAATTTGGTATTCGTTCGATATTTTGATAAGATGTATGTTGTCTAGCCTCTAGTGGTGTTATGTGAACGTCGACTACATAACACTTCACCATTATTTGGGCCTAGAGGAAGGCATTGGGAAGTAATAAGCAGATGATGGGTTGCTAGAGTGACAGAAGCTTAAACCCTAGTTTATGCATTGCTTCGTAAGGGGCTGATTTGGATCGATATGTTTCATGCTATGGTAGGTTTACCTTAATACTTTTGTTGTAGTTGCGGATGCTTGAAATAGAGGTTAATCATAAGTGGGATGCTTGTCCAAGTAAGGGCAGTACCGAAGCACCGGTCCACCCACATATCAAATTATCAAAGTACCGAACGCGAATCATATGAACGTGATGAAAACTAGCTTGACGATATTCCCATGTGTCCTCAGGAGCGCTTTTCCTATCATAAGAGTTTGTCCAGGCTTGTCCTTTGCTACAAAAAGGATTGGGCCACCTTGCTGCACCTTATTTACTTTTGTTACTTGTGGCTCGTTACAATTTATCTTATCATAAAACTATCTGTTACCACTTATTTTAGTACTTGCAGAGAATACCCTTCTAAAAACCGCTTATCATTTCCTTCTGCTCCTCGTTGGGTTCGATACTCTTACTTATCGAAAGGACTACGATAGATCGCCTATACTTGTGGGTCATCAAGACTCTTTTCTGGCGCTGTTGCCGGGGAGTGAAGCGCCTTTGGTAGGTGGAATTTGGCAAGGAAAAATTTAAGTAGTGTGCTGAAATTTTCTGTCACTTGTTACTATGGAAAGTAATTGTCTGAGGGCTTGTTCGGGGTATCTTCACCCCGTCCAGTAGAGCAAAGAGTTGCTCCTCAACCTACTCAACCTACTGAACCTATTGAAAATGTAACTCCTTTTGAGATTCCTTCGGGTTTGATTGAAAAACTGCTAGCTAACACTTTTACAGGAGATGGAACAAAGCATCCCGATGAACATCTACGCTATGTGGATGATGTTTGTGGACTATTTAAGCTTGCAGGTATACCCGATGATGTTGTTAAGAAGAAGGACTTCCCTTTATCTTTAAAGGGAGACACATTGACATGGTATAGGCTATGTGATGATATGAGATCATGGAACTATAAAAGATTGAAATTGGAATTTCATCAAAAGTATTACCCTATGCATCTTGTTCATCGTGATCGCAATTATATATATAATTTTTGGCCTCGCGAAGGATAAAGCATCGCTCAAGCTTGGGGGAGGCTTAAATCAATGTTATACTCATGCCCCAATCATGAGCTTGCAAGAGAAGTGATTATGCAAAGTTTTTATGCTCGGCTTTCTGATAACGATCGCACCGTGCTCGATACTTCTTGTGTTGGCTCTTTTATGATAAAGACTATTGAATTTAGATGGAATTTATTGGATAGAATTAAATGCAACTCTGAAGATTGGGACTTCGACGAAGGTAAGGAGTCAGGTATGCCACCTAAGTTTGATTGTGTTAAATCTTTTATGGATACCGATATTTTCCGTAAGTTTAGCACTAAATATGGACTTGACTCTGAGATAGTAGCTTCTTTCTGTGAATCTTTTGCTACTTATGTTGATCTCCCCAAGGAGAAGTGGTTTAAATATCATCCTCCCATAGAAGTAAAAGTAGCTGCACCTATTAAAGTTGAAGAAAAGATTGTCACTTATAATGATCCTATTGTTCCCACTTCTTATGTTCAGAAACCACCTTTCCCTGATAGAATGAAGGATCATGCTAAGGCTTCAACTGTTGTTCATAAAAGAAATATTAGAACTTATACACCTCCTGAGCAAGTCAAAGTAGAACCTAATATTGCTATTGTTAAAGATCTCTTGTCTGATAATATCGATGGGCATGTTATTCAATTCCAGGGTGAAACTGCTAGAATTGCTAAACCTTGTGTTAGAGATAAACATAGAGCTGTGGTAGGCGTGCCTGTTATTTCTGTTAAAATAGGAGATCATTATTATCATGTCTTATGTGATATGGGTGCTAATGCTAGTGTAATACCCATTAACTTATACAGAGAAATTATGCATGATATTGCACCTGCTGAGTTAGAAGAAATTGATGTCACAATTGAACTTGCCAATAGAGATACTATTTCTCCAGTGGGCATTGTTAGAGATGTTGAAGTCTTGTGTGGAAAAACCAAATATCCCACTGATTTCCTTGTTCTTGGTTCTCCACAAGATAGCTTTTGTCCCATTATATTTGGTAGACCCTTCTTGAATACTGTTAATGCTAAGATAGACTGCGAAAAGAATGTTGTTACTATTGGCTTGGATGATATGGTTCATGAGTTTAATTTCTCTAAATTTAGTAAACAACATTGTGAGGAAGAATCGCCTAGTAAGGATGAAATTATTGGTCTTGCTTCTATTGTTGTACCTCCTAGTTGTCGTGGATTTGTCACGGCAGATGTCCTAGTGAAAGGACTTAGTCGTGGAGCCATCGCTACGGGTTTACTTGAAGGGGTTAAAGCGGACACAAAGACATGAGGGTTTTATACTAGTTCGGCCCCTTCGATGAAGGTAAAGCCTACGTCTAGTTGTGATGGAATTGATATGATCTCGATGGCTAGGGAGCAAACAAGCTTCACCTAGGCTCGAGTTGTGGTTGTCCCTGAACCGCCGCCGGGTCGTCCCCTTATATACACGGGTGACGCCCGTCGGTCCATAGAGTCCCAACCGGTTCATACTCGTATCCCGGTTGGTATCTTTCTATTCCTAACTTACAATACAAGTTACACATCAGGTCAGTTTACGGCTACAGATTCTAAACCGACTATAGGCCTTGGGCCTTCATCTGCTTATACCACTAATGAAATTAATCCGGCCCAAGTAGGCCGGTTTATGCCTAGTGGTAATATCCCCAACATTAGTCCCCAGATTGATTTGAACTGGTTCATGTCAATCCTTCACAAAATCTTGTGTCTTGGACATCTTCTGGAAATTGGTAAACCGCCATGTTGTCATCATTTCTGGTTGTTGTAAACCGGCATGACGTCATCATGAATTTTGTCATTTATAACGCCCTCTTTTAACGGCAGCTCCTGGATCCGCGCGCTTGACTTAACTCTGTTGCCTTTATAAATAAGACCGAAGGGTCATTTCTTTCCTTTCTCCTTCGTCTCTTCTTCTTCTTCTTCCTCACGTCGCCGGCTTTGGAGCTCTGCCACCGCCGTCGACCTCTGCCTCGCCTCAGGCCGCTGCATCAACCTGAACGTACCAGAGTATTGCGGCACCTTCCCGCATCTTCTCCGTTCCCGGTAAGCTTTCTCCTCTTCTTAACCTAGATCCGTTCTTAGGGTTCCGTGTTCGTGTTGTGTTCATCACGCGCTCATATATGTTCTCTGATCTTGAATGAATCCGCGAACACTTGCTGTGTTCAGTAGCGATCCCTAAGCATCCGCTTGCAACTTCTCAACTAATCCCATAGATCTCCCGCACATATCCGCTCAATGGTTCACTTCTGTTTCCGCCTTACTCTTCGAAATATTTCCTGTTTTGTGAGCTTGCTGTAGATCCGCGGCTGTAACTTGATTTTGTGAAACTTGTTTCTGCATACACAATTATCCATAGCTTCAATTGCTTCCGACACCTAGATCAGGCGGTTTAACTTTACCATAGAAAAAACTGCTAAACCGGTATCTATCATTAGTCCCCTGATTGAACCGCCAGAATCCATTTGACGCCGCATTGTAGAAAACCGGTTTATAGGTACGGCTGCCGGTTTATCGTAATTAGATTAACACTTTTTTTTATCCGGCATGTCCTTGAACTGGATTACCTATTTCTTGTAGATCTCGTCATGGCAAAACAAGTGTATGAGTGCAACTGGGTTCCCTCTCGCGTCACAGAATCACAGTTGGACGATCTAGTCCTGATCGGCGCTTTGGATAGTAAAGATACGATCCACTGGAGGGTTCCTGGAGATGAATGTCCTCCTACGCCCCAGGAAGGAGAGGTTGTGGTCTTCGCAGATCATATGGCCCGGGGCTTCAAACCGCCCGGCTCTAAATTTTATCGGGATGTGTTAGCCAACTTTCAACTCCGTCACCAATCTATGTCACTTTCAAGTACTTTCTGAGGCATACCTTCAAGAGGAGCCTTCAGTCGAGTTATTTAGAGATCTCTTTCATCTGAACCGCCGTACTGAATTCACTGACGGCCCTAATATCGAACTGGGTGGTATGGCCATTCAGAAAAGGAAAGAAATCAGCTATCCTCACGTCAAACTCCATACTCACCCCAAGGAGTGGAACGCAACTTGGTTTTATTGCAAGGATACCTCCCCTGACAATGAAAATCCCTTACCTGGCTTCCGTCCGGAACGGCTCAGCAACACTCACCCTTTTCCACAAAGGCTAAGCGCCAAGGAGAGAATTAAATATGCTCCTCAATTGTCCAAGCTCCGGGCCTTCATGGCCAATGGTTTAACAGGAATAGACCTTGCACGCTGCTGGATATCATGGAGTATTTTGCCTCTAAGCCGGCGCCCCAATTTGATGTGCAAGTATACTGATAGTGTCGATGACCCACTCCGACACACTAAAATCCAACTCCCTGATGATGAAGTCACAGAATCTGTGAAAAAGATGCTGAATGAACCGGAGCACCTCTGTGCTCAAACCGGTCTGCCTCCTTACTGCACCACCAACAAACCGCCAGCGGTAATATTTTAATTGCTCTATTGTTGAACCGGTTACTGTTTTATATGTTTAACATTTAATTACTGCTGATCCAGGGCGATAATCCATTTTGGAGCAAGAAACTTCCTCAAGACAAAACGGAGAAGGCAGGACGGCCAACCCGGCCCAAGACCAAGGTTATCAAGAAACCATCTCATAAGAGAAAAACCACCGCTTCATCTGACCCAGCCATTGATGATGATGTGGGTAATCCGGATCTTGAGGTAGAACTTGATTCACTTGGCTTGCTTTTTACACGCCTTATTGATGATAATGCTTGTCAGGATGACGCTGAAGCCAGCAATGCGGGTATCGTTGAGGTAACCATTCTCTCTTCCGATTCAGAAATCTTGCCTTTGCCAAAATTTCGTTGGGCAAACCGAAAAGTTAAATTTTCTCATCCTCTTGCTTATCTGAATTCCCAATTTCTTATGAAGACCCAGCAACATGAAGCTCGCCGCACAACCCGGCACAGTGGCCAGGTAGTTACCTCTGCCGGTTTACCAAACAGTCCGGTTCAAAAATGCCGCTCCGAGGTCTCCGACCTTTTTATTGATTTACATCGTAAAGCGGGTTTCTTTCGTCAACCTCTTAATCCATCCGACTCTGATTATCAGGTCACTTCTCATTCATCGTCTGGTGAATCGTCAGCCACTTAGCTACCACCTTTGAAAACAGTTGCTGGGTAAGTTAAACTGAACATATGCTTCCAGTATACCGCATAATGGCTTATGCTTTTCCTTGACTTTTTGTTTTTCTTTCAGGGCTAAACCGAAACCAAGCAAGAAGGCCCGCCTGGATAAAGCGGCTGAAGAAGATGTAGCCCCAGAACATGACCAAGCGTCGGATCGTGAAATGTTTACTTCTGAAGATATCCCCAATGATCCTCCTTTACAAGAAGACGTTATTCCCGAAGAAGGGCTTGTTAATACTCTAGCCTCTACCGATCCGCCTGCCAGCTCCATCCAGATTGAGAAACCCCACACTCCTGCTGACCAAATGGCCGCACCAACACAAACTGGTGAGTCCAAAGATGATGATGTTGTGATTACCGGTGTAGGCCGCTCTGAACCCGGGAATCCTGTCACCCTTACCAAGCATACCATCAAAGAGGATTTTTCCGCTTTGAACAAAGGAAAATGGGATGTTGAACTAGAGACATATGCCGCTCTGAGTGCCCAAGATCTTCATTCCGGCTATTTAAACCGGCTTTACACTAGCCGTGACTGTGAAGCTAGCCTGGTCAAAATGATGAGGGATAAATTTGAGGTAACTTACTTTTTTTCCTTGCTGCCATTACCTCCATCCTTCTAGCCCCCAAGGGCCGGTTTGTAACGTTGGTCAAACCGGGACTTGATCCTGAACATTCTTGAAACCGATTGGTATAGCCCGCAAGAACCGGTCTAACTTAACATAACTAAACCGGGACTTCAATAGAGAACTGTCCTTAGAACATAACTTGATCAAATAGCCATTAGCCCCCAAGTGCCAAGTTGAATACTTGTATTGAGCTTGGGACTTTGTGATCGAGTAATATATAAAAATTGAAGGTGCATTAGCCCCCAAGTATCAGGCATATAACTTTGTTATGTGGTTGATACTTCAACTCCTTGGATCGCCTGTGCAAAGCTTAAACGCTGTCTGTCTGCAGGCTGAGGTGAAAATCAAGGAGGACCGAGTTGCCGATTTGCAAGAGGCCTTGAAAACCCAGCAGGCTGAAACAGATAAGGCAAAGCAAGAATTAACCAGCGCTTTGAGCACTGCTGAACGGCTGAAAGAAGGCTTCAAGAAAGAGCGGGCTGACTGGGCCACTGAGAAGGCCGGTTTAACCAAAAGAGCGGAAAATGCTGAAGCTGCCCTTAAACCGGTGGTGGATGAACTGACGGCCGTACAGCGGCAAATACACTCCATGACTGCTGCAATCTTTGGTAAGATCCTTGTAACTTCTGTGATAATTTGAACCTGCTGTAGCGTAAATCCGGTTTGAGACCATTCCAATCTTGTTGTAGGCACACGTATTGGGCACTTAGGAAATGATGTGCGGAAGAAATTAAAAGCTGCCTACACCTTGGTGGAACAATTATATACCGGAGCCCAACGGATCATCACCACAGCTTCTCACAACAACCCGGCACCTCTTTAATCCAGGACACTCTTAGCAAGTTGTCAATGCTTCCAGCCCGGATTGAAGAGCTGAAAAAATCCGCTGCCCGAACCGGAGCCATCAATGCCTTAATCCGAGCAAAGGCATGGGTACCAGATTTTGATCCTGTGGAAGCAGCTCAAGGCTATCCCAGCCTGAAAGAAGATGGCTCTGAATTCAACGAAGAGGATTTAAGGGCAATAAACCATGCAGTGCGCCCTCTGGCTTGCCAGCTAGCTGAAGAGGCAGATTTGACGCATTATCAAGCGCAATATAACGAGCAAAACAAGCGAGTGCCTGCCCCAACTGTTGAAGCGGAGAATCTGATCCCTCCAATCCGTAAGCACACTTATGCCCCTGATATTGAACCGTCTTCCCTGATCCACGAAGAGGCTGTTTTCCAAGCTTTAATGGGAATCGACTGGACCATGTTGATTTCCAGCCAATGGGTAGAGATGAGGAAGCTGAAGCGGCGGAGGATGAGGAGCGGGCTTGAACCAGAAAACTGGTTTGGAAAGCTGTTTGTGACATCTTCCGAAAAGAACAATGATCTTATTTGGGTACCGTGCTGCCCTGTAATAGGATAGTTAATGGTTCTAACTGGAATATGCCTTCGTGCATAAGTACTGAAGCTTTCGTTTGAAGAACTCCAATTCATATTTCCTGCAATCAGAAAAATTTGAACTTCGGTGGCGGTTATACCGCCAGCCGGTTTATGATCCTGATATATGTATAAGTAATATAACAAATATATGATACATAAATACCTGCCATGTTTGGGTATGAAGCTGGCTTAGCCAAGCCTGAAGCGGCGGTTTTATAAACCATTACCGTCGAAAGAAAAAAAGGTGGGAGAAAATAGCTCCCGTATAAATCATATTGAATCAATACGAGCCCCCTTGTTACTCCATGACGTTAACAGGAAAAAGGTAAACCGGGCATACTCCTCCGGATTAAAAGGGGAATCAAACCCATCGGCTGAATCGGAAAAAAGGTGTTTGTCGACATAAAAGAAACCCGACAAAAACAAAGAAAAAACAAACCATGAAAATAACATGGAAGCAAAGGCAATGATAAAAAACCATTTGCAAAAATATGCTATACTGAGCTGATCAGATGGTATTACCATGGTCGGACAGGATCAAGGCCCCCAATAGGAGTGACAATGATTCAAGTCAGCCAGGTCCCCAAATGATTCGTGGCATATATGCCAGATCAAGAGGCGTGGCGATGGTTCGGGTTCGACCATGCCCCCAAGTGATTTTGTGGCCTTAGGCCGACTAAGAGGCGTGACTGGTTCAGACTTGACCATGTCCCCAAATGATCTGGTGGATGTCGCCTATCAAAGGGTGTTCGTTGGTTCGGACACGACCAAGGCCCCCAGTGATATATAAAAAACAAATGTCAAGGGGTAAACCGGAGGCCGCTTTAAACAGAACCACTCCGTGTAACCTCGCATGATGAGAAAGACAGAGACCCCGCTTTAGCTGAGGCTCCGGTTTGATATATCAAAGATAATATATACATTGTCATGATATGTACATAGATAGAGCCAATGGCTCAAGTATAGTAAGGCCGAAGATGAGCTATATTCCACGACCTGTTGGTCTCCTCCTCTGATGTACGTGAGTCTTGATGCCCTCGAATATCAATCAGATAGTACGACCCGTTGTGCAAATTCTTGCTGACCACGAAAGGTCCCTCCCAAGGTGGGGATAACTTGTGCATATCCGTTTGATCTTGGATGAGTCGAAGCACCAAATCTCCTTCTTGAAAAGTTCTGGTTCTAACCCGGCGACTGTGATAGCGACGAAGATCTTGCTGGTAAATCGCCGAACGGGCAGCCGCTATATCACGCTCCTCGTCCAATAGGTCCAAAGCGTCTTGCCGTGCTATCTCATTGTCTGCTTCAACATAAGCTGCCACACGAGGCGAATCGTGCCGGATGTCACTAGGGAGAACTGCCTCTGCTCCATAGACCATGAAAAATGGCGTGTATCCTGTGGACCGGTTTGGCGTAGTATTGATACTCCATAATACAGATGGTAGCTCTTCAACCCAACATCCTGGTGTTCTTTGCAATGGGACCATAAGCCGGGGTTTGATGCCTCGCAAGATTTCCTGATTAGCTCGTTCTGCCTGTCCATTGGACTGGGGGTGTGCCGCTGACGACACGTCAAGTCGGATGTGCTCACGTTCACAGAACTCCTTCATAGCGCCCTTGGATAAATTGGTACCATTGTCAGTAATGATACTGTGTGGAAAACCAAACCGGAAAATCACCTTCTTGATGAACTGCACCGCTGTTGCTGCATCACACTTGCTGACAGGCTCCGCTTCAACCCACTTGGTAAATTTGTCAACTGCCACCAAAAGGTGGGTTTTCTTATCCTTGGATCTTTTAAAAGGCCCAACCATATCCAGCCCCCAAGTTGCAAACGGCCATGATATTGGGATCATCCTTAATTCTTGAGCCGGCACATGAGCACGCCTTGAAAATTTCTGACATCCATCACACCGTTTAACCAAGTCCTTCGCATCAGCATGCGCTGTCAACCATTAGAACCCGTGACGAAACGCCTTTGCCACCAGAGACTTTGAACCGGCGTGGTGTCCACAATCCCCTTCATGGATTTCTCTTAAGATTTCACAGCCTTCCTCAGGAGAAACACAATGTTGAAACGCCCCTGATACACTGCAATGATGTAATTCACCATTGACAATCGTCATAGACTTGGATCGCCGGACTATCTGCCTGGCCAGAATCTCATCCTCTGGTAACTCCCCCCGGTTCATGTACGCAAGATAAGGAACTGTCCAATCCGGAATAACATGCAGGGCTGCCACCAATTGAGCCTCCGGATCAGGGATAGCCAAATCCACCTCACCTGGGAGCTTGACTGACGGGTTGTGCAACACGTCTAAAAAGACGTTAGGCGGGACCGGTTTACGCGGAGAGCCCAACCGGCTTAAAGCATCCGCCGCTTCATTCTTCCGATGGTCCACATGATCCACTTGATAACCCTTGAAACAACCTGCAATATTATCCACTTCCCGACGATATGCAGCCATGAGCAGGTCCTTAGAATCCCAAGTACCAAACACCTGTTGAGCCACTAGGTCCGAGTCACCAAAGCACTTAACCCGGCTTAAATTCATCTCTTTAGCCATCCGGAGACCATGGAGCAAGGCTTCGTACTCAGCTGCATTATTAGTACAAGGGAACATTAAGCGGAGAACATAACAAAACATATCACCTCGTGGGGATGTTAATACGACTCCAGCCCCCGAGCCTTCCAATTTCCTGGATCCGTCAAAATGAATAGTCCAATATGTGTGATCCGGCTTCTCCTCTGGTGCTTGTAACTCCGTCCAGTCATTGATGAAATCAACAAGTGCTTGAGACTTCACTGCCGTCCGAGGCACGTACTTCAGGCCGTGTGGCCCAAGCTCTATAGCCCACTTGGCAATCCGGCCAATCGCCTCCCGGTTCTATATAATATCACCCAAGGGAGCTGAACTGACCACTGTGATGGGGTGCCCTTGAAAATACTGCTTCAACTTCCGACTGGCCATAAAAACACCATAGACCAGCTTCTGCCAATGTGGATACCTTTGCTTGGATTCAATAAGCACCTCGCTGATATAATAAACCGGCCGCTGAACCGGATATTCCTTGCCTGCCTCCTTGCGTTCCACCACAATAGCCATGCTAACTGCCCGAGCATTGGCCGCTACGTATAATAATAGTGGCTCCTTGTCGACCGGAGCTGCAAGAACAGGCGGATTGGCTAACTGCCGCTTCAGGTCCTCAAATGCTTCATCAGCAGCCGGACTCCAAATGAAATGGTCTGTCTTCCTCAGCATTTGGTACAAAGGAATGGCCTTCTCTCCGAGGCGGCTGATAAACCGGCTTAGTGTAGCGATCCGGCCCGCCAAACACTGAACATCGTTGATACATTCTGGTTTAGCTAGGGATGTAATAGCCGTAATCTTCTCCGGGTTAGCCTCGATTCCTCTGTTAGACACCAGGAAACCCAGTAACTTGCCTGCCGGAACACCAAAGACACACTTGGACGGATTAAGCATCATCTTGTAAACTCGCAAGTTGTCAAAGGTCTCCTTCAAATCATCCACCAGCGTCTCCTTCTGTCTTGACTTCACTACAATATCATCCACATAGGCGTGCACATTGCGGCCGATCTGTTTATGCAGGAAATTCTATATACACCGTTGATAGGTGGCTTGGGCACTCTTGAGCCCGAAGGGCATAGATACATAGCAGAAGGCTCCAAAGGGAGTAATAAATGCTGTTTTCTCCTGGTCCTTAACCGCCATCTTGATCTGATGATATCCAGAGTATGCATCCAAAAAACTCAAACGCTCACAACCCGCCGTTGCATCAATGATCTGGTCAATATGGGGGAGGGCAAAAGGATCTGCCGTACAGGCTTTGTTAAGATCTGTGTAATCCACACACATACGCCAAGTGCCGTTTTTCTTAAGAACCAGCACCGGATTAGCAAGCCACTCTGGATGGAACACCTCAATAATAAAACCAGCTGCTAAAAGCCTGGCCACTTCCTCTCCAATGGCTTTGCGTCTTTCTTCATTAAACCGGCGGAGGAACTGTTTCACTGGTTTATACTTAGGATCCACATTAAGAGTGTGCTCAGCGAGTTCCCTCGATACACCTGGCATGTCAGACGGCTTCCATGCAAAAATGTCCCGATTCTCAGGGATGAACTCGATGAGCGCGCTTTCCTATTTGGGATCCAGGTTGGCACTGATAGTGAACTGCTTGGACGAATCGCCGGGCACGAAGTCAACAAGCTTGGTCTCAGCTGCCGATTTGAACTTCAGATCTGAATCATGCTCTGTAGTTGGCTTCTTTAAAGGGGTCATATCCGCTGGATCAACATTGTCCTTATAATACTTCAACTCCTCCGTGGCACAGACTGACTCTGCATAAGCCGCATCACCTTCCTCACATTCCAAAGCAATCCTACGGCTCCCATGAACCGTTATGGTCCCCTTGTAACCCGGCATCTTGAGCTGTAAGTAGATATAACAAGGCCGCGCCATGAACTTGGCGTAAGCCGGCCGGCCAAACAAGGCGTGATACGGGCTCCGGATCTTCACCACCTCAAATGTTAGTTTTTCCGACCGGGAGTCGTGCTCGTCCCCAAAGGCCACATCCAGGGCTATCTTACCAACAGGATATGCAGATTTACCAGGCACCACACCATGGAACACCGTATTCGACGGTCTGAGATCTTTGTCTGTTAAACCCATGTGGCGGAATGTCTCATAGTACAGTATGTTAATACTGCTTCCTCCATCCATGAGTACCTTGGTGAATTTATAACCCCCCACCTGAGGGTCTACCACTAATGCTAGCTGGCCCGGATTATCAACCCGGGGCGGGTGATCCTCTGCTCCACACGATAGGCTACTCCGACCAGTGCAAGTAACGTGGTAAGGCCGGTTCAACAGAATTCACCGCTCGCCTGTGGAGTTTTCGGTCGCGTTTATCCAAACTAGTTGTGAAAACATGATACTGCCCATTGTTCAACTGTTTTGGCTGGCTCTGATAACCCAACTGCTGCTGCTGCTGCTGGCTGTTCTGATTATTCAGGTGATTGTGACCGCCCTGATTGCGACCTGAACTGGAAGCTCCATCGTGATCCGGCCCGTGGAAACCGGATCCTGAACCGCCACTTGATACGTGATCATACCGGAAAGCATTAGAGTTTTTGAACTCCTGCATGATATAACAATCTTTCCAAAGATGGTTAGCCGGCGCCTCCTTCGTCTCGTGCTTCTGGCAAGGCTGATTCAACAAATAGTTCAAACGGCTTGTGTTAGGATTGGGAGCCCCATTACAATTTGCCGCTTTACCTCTGCGCCGCTGCCCCCTGTCCTGTGCATTAGTGTTGGCCACAAAGTCCACGCTGCCATCCGCCTTGCGCTTGCCTCCGTTTCCATGACCCGCTAGTTTGTACTGCTGCTGTTTGGAGTTGCTATTCTTCTTTCCCTTCCCTGCTTCATCATCATTAGGCTCGGGATCCTTGGTACTGTCCGAATCGGGATACTTCACTAAAGCGGCCATGAGGGTTCCCATGTCATTACAGAACCACTTCATGCGTCCCAACTTCAATTTTAGAGGCTCAAACCGGCAGTTGCCTTCCAGAGTTAAGATCGCAGAGTCAGCATTAATCCTGTCAGACGAGTGCAAAATTTCCGAAACGCGGCGCACCCAACGGGTCATTGATTCTCCTTCCTCCTGGACACAAGCCGCCAGGTCTACTATGGACTTGGGCTGCTTACATGTATCCTTAAAATTCTGTATAAACCGGGCCCGCAACTGGGCCCATGAGCTGATAGAATTGGGTGGTAGGCTCTTTAACCAAGTACGAGCCGTGCCCTCAAGCATCATGGTGAAGTATTTTGCACATGCGGCCTCATCCACGTCCAGCATTTCCATGGCCATCTCATAACTCTCTACCCATGCTTCAGGGGGTAAATCAGCGGTGTAATTAGGCACCTTGCGTGGACCGTTGAAATCTTTGGGCAGGCGCACATTACGTAAAGCAGGGATCAAGCAAGGCACTCCCAAAGCGGATGTGACTCCTAGTCCGGCAAAGGTGGTAGAACGAACCGGCGTAAGTTGACCCGCATTATCCTGGGCTGTTAACTCGGCCTCCCTTTGTGCTCGGGCCCGGTCCGCCACATCCTGTGCATCATGGACACCGCCTGCCGGGCTATCGCCACAGGCTGCTTCACGGCCTCGCGCATTGCTCGATACGGCGGGTTCATTCAAGCGCCTGCTATAACTCCGGCTTGGACGGGGTGTAGAGTGGATCCGATCCCGGCTGTATGAATATGCTTCCTGCTGAATCAGCGCAGTCCGGAGAAGCTCCTTAACCCGGCACGTCTCTATCGCTTGCGGAGAATCCCCTTCGACTGGGATGGCCTCTAACAGTGCAGCGGCCGCAACAAGGTTGTCCATAGGATTCGAATAATGACCCGGGGGCGTCTGGACCGGCGGAGGAACCACAATGTTTTGGTGAGGAGGTTCCATCAGGCGAGGTTGGACCGTCGTCCCTGGTCCTGGTGCCTCAATCCGGTTTGTCTCCGGGTACTGCGGTGGATTACTGGGTCCAGCTCCTGGAGTGTGAAAGAGATTTCGGGGGTCAAACCCTAACGGCAGGCGTGATCTGTGCTTCCGCTTCAAAACCTCCTGTGATGCGTTCTGGTCAAGCATGAGTTTATAGGCCTGGGCGTCCAAAGCGGCCCGCTCTGTAGCCATCCGGTCTTTTTCTGCTGCCAGATCCGCTTTGGCTTGCACGATCTGCTCTCTCACCTTCGCAATTTCTGCATTATGGGCCTCCTGATCCGCCGGATTGTCCTCTGCCATAAGCGCGGCTAGTGCATCAAACAACTCAGATAGAACTTGAACCGGCGGGCGCATAAGGCCTCCTGACCCTGCTGCTGCTGCCGCTGCTGATCCGGAGAGCATTGCTGCGGCCGTCGAAGAGTGATTCGCCGCCTGTGTGCCGGCCATGAATATTCCAACCCGGTTGACCTGTCCCGGGGGGTCCGAAATACTGTCGCCATCGAAACAGCCCCTAATCTGGTCGTCTTGCAACTGGTATAGCGATTCGGTCTCTCCGGTCGAGGACTCGTCATCGGAATAGATGACGGTCTCGCTACCGTGTTCTGATTCGTCCTCACGCTCTCCTTCGTGGACGACTCCAATGAAGACACGCTTCACGGCCGGTTTAGCCCAGGTAGATCTCGCATGCTGAGCCGTCTCGATGAGGTTGGTGCAGATGTCCGGCTCAGGCCCAGGCTCACCGATTTTGCCAATGAAAACGTGTATGCCACCAAAGGGGACCCGGTACCCGTACTCGATCGAATCGGCCTCGGGACCCCATCCTGCATCGTCGATGTAGATCCTGCCCCGACGACTCTTGGTCATCCGGATAGCCTTCGAGTCCCTTGAGCTTGCCCTCCAAGATCGTCAAACCATCGTGCGATGGCCCCATGGTGGGCGCCAACTGTCGTGGATTTGTCACGACAGATGTCCTAGTGAAAGGACTTAGTCGTGGAGCCATCGCTACGGGTTTACTTGAAGGGGTTAAAGCGGACACAAAGACACGAGGGTTTTATACTAGTTCGGCCCCTTCGATGAAGATAAAGCCTACGTCTAGTTGTGATGGAATTGATATGATCTCGATGGCTAGGGAGCAAACAAGCTTCGGCTAGGCTCGAGTTGTGGTTGTCCCTGAACCGCCGCCGGGTCGTCCCCTTATATACACGGGTGACGCCCGTCGGTCCATAGAGTC
The DNA here is from genome assembly GCF_018294505.1 of Triticum aestivum. Taxonomy (NCBI): domain Eukaryota; kingdom Viridiplantae; phylum Streptophyta; class Magnoliopsida; order Poales; family Poaceae; genus Triticum; species Triticum aestivum. The sequence goes on along the minus strand of NC_057798.1, from coordinate 587,002,588 downwards.
CCAACCAGTTCATACTCGTATCCCGGTTGGTATCTTTCTATTCCTAACTTACAATACAAGTTACACATCAGGTCGGTTTACGGCTACAGATTCTAAACCGACTATAGGCCTTGGGCCTTCATCTGCTTATACCACTAATGAAATTAATCCGGCCCAAGTAGGCCGGTTTATGCCTAGTGGTAATATCCCCAACACTAGTGATCCTTTAGAACAATATTTGATGGACCATGAAAATGATATGTTCATGAATGAAAGAAGGGAAATAGATGAAGTATTCTTTAAATAGGAACCTATTCTACAACACAATTTGCCTGTTGAAATTCTAGGGGATCCTCCTCCACCCAAGGGTGATCCCGTGTTTGAGCTTAAACCGTTGCCTGATAATCTTAAATATGCTTATCTTGATGAAAAGAAAATATATCCTGTTATTATTAGTGCTAACCTTTCAGAGCATGAAGAAGAAATATTATTGAAAACTCTGAAGAAGCACCGTTCCGCTATTGGATATACTCTGGATGATCTTAAGGGCATCAGTCCCACTCTATGTCAACATAAAATAAATTTGGAAGCGGATGCCAAACCAGTTCGTGATCCTCAACGACGTCTGAATCCTAAAATGAAGGAAGTGGTAAGAAAAGAAATACCTAAGCTTCTGGAGGCAGGTATAATTTATCCCGTTGCTGATAGTCAGTGGGTAAGTCATGTCCATTGTGTCCCTAAGAAGGGAGGTATTACTGTTGTCCCTAATGATAAAGATGAATTGATCCCGTAAAGAATTATCACAGGCTATAGGATGGTAATTGATTTCCGCAAATTAAATAAAGCTACTAAGAAAGATCATTACCCCTTACCTTTTATTGATCAAATGCTAGAAAGATTATGCAAACATACACATTATTGCTTCCTAGATGGTTATTCTGGTTTCTCTCAAATACCTGTGTCAGCTAAAGATCAATCAAAGACTTCTTTTACATGCCCTTTTGGTACTTTTGCTTATAGACGTATGCCTTTTGGTTTATGTAATGCACCTGCTACCTTTCAAAGAAGCATGATGGCTATATTCTCTGACTTTTGTGAAAAGATTTGTGGGGTTTTCATGGATGACTTTTCCGTCTATGGTTCCTCTTTAGATGATTGCTTGAGCAATCTTGCTCGAGTTTTGCAGAGATGTGAAGAAACTAATCTTGTCTTGAATTGGGAAAAGTGCCACTTTAAGGTTAATGAAGGTATTGTCTTGGGGCACAAAGTTTCTGAAAGAGGTATTGAAGTTGATAAGGCCAAGGTAGATGCTATTGAAAAGATGCCATGTCCCAAGGACATCAAAGGTATAAGAAGTTTCCTTGGTCACACCGGATTTTAAGGAGGTTCATTAAGGACTTCTCAAAAATCTCTCGGCCTCTGACTAATTTATTACAAAAAGATGTACCATTTGTCTTTGATGATGATTGTGTAGAAGCATTTGAAATACTTAAGAATGCATTAGTCTCTGCACCTGTTGTTCAGCCACCTGATTGGAATTTACCCTTTGAAATTATGTGTGATGCTAGTGATTATGCTGTAGGTGCTGTTCTAGGGCAAAGAGTTGATAAGAAATTAAATGTTATTCATTATGCTAGTAAGACTCTAGACAATGCTCAAAGAAATTATGCTACTACCGAAAAGGAACTTTTAGCAGTTGTATTTGCTTGTGATAAATTCATACCCTATATTGTTGATTCTAAAGTAACTATTCACACTGATCATGCTGCTATTAAATATCTTATGTAAAAGAAAGATGCAAAACCTAGACTTATTAGATGGGTTCTCTTGCTGCAAGAATTTTGTGTGCTCAGTTGTAATACAAAGTCAGTGGGGGGTCGCCCTCACTGTCCCAAGCTTTCAAAAAAAAAACCCGTGGCAGACAACTTATCTAGGTTAGAGAATGTTCTTGATGACCCACTACCTATTGATGATAGCTTCCCTGATGAGCAATTAAATGTCATAAGCACTTCTTGTAGCACTCCTTGGTATGTTGATTATGCTAATTATATTGTCGCTAAATTTATACCACCTAGCTTCACATACCAACAAAAGAAAAAGTTTTTCTATGACTTGCGACATTTCTTTTGGGATGACCCACATCTTTATAAAGAAGGAGTAGATGGTGTCATTAGACGTTGTGTACACATGAACAGGAACAGATCCTACGCAAGTGTCATTCCGAAGCTTATGGAGGACACCATGCTGGAGATAGAACTGCACATAAGGTGTTGCAATCTGGTTTTTATTGGCCTACTCTCTTCAAGGATGCCCGTAAGTTTGTCTTGTCTTGCGATGGATGTCAAAGAATTGGTAATATTAGTAGACGTCAAGAAATGCCTATGAATTATTCACTTGTTATTGAACCATTTGATGTTTGGGGCTTTGATTATATGGGACCTTTTCCTGCCTCTAATGGATATACTCATATTTTAGTTGCTGTTGATTACGTTACTAAGTGGGTAGAAGCTATTCCAACTAGTAGTGCTGATCATAACACTTCTATTAAAATGCTTAAGGAAGTTATTTTTCTGAGGTTTGGAGTCCCTAGATATTTAATGACTGATGGTGGTTCACACTTTATTCATGGTGCTTTCCGTAAGATGCTTGGTAAATATGACGTTAATCATAGAATTGCATCTCCATATCACCCGCAATCTAGTGGTCAGGTAGAATTGAGCAATAGAGAGCTCAAATTAATTTTGCAAAAGACTGTCAATAGGTCTAGAAAGAATTGGTCCAAGAAACTTGATCATGCATTATGGGCCGATAGAACTGCATATAAAAATCCTATGGGTATGTCTCCGTATAAAATGGTTTATAGAAAAGCTTGTCACTTACCTCTCGAACTAGAACATAAGGCATACTGGGCTATTAAAGAGCTCAACTATGATTTCAAACTTGCCGGTGGGAAGAGGTTATTTGATATTAGCTCCCTTGATGAATGGAGAACCCAAGCTTATGAAAATGCCAAGTTATTTAAAGAAAAGGTTAAAAGATGGCATGATAAAAGGATACAAAGGCATGAGTTCAATGTAGGTGATTATGTATTGCTATACAACTCTCGTTTAAGATTTTTTGCAGGAAAACTTCTCTCCAAATGGGAAGGTCCCTACGTTATCGAGGAGGTCTATCTTTCCGGTGCCATAAAAATCAACAACTTCAAAGGCACAAATCCGAAGGTGGTAAACGGTCAAAGAATCAAACACTATATCTCAGGTAATCATATAAATGTTGAAACCAATATTATTGAAACCGTAACCCGAGAGGAATACATAAGGGACACTTTCCAGCCCGTTTCAGACTCCGATAAGGAATACGTATGTGTTACGGTAAGTAAACCGACTCCAAAACAATTTTTAAGTCAATATTTCTCCGTTTTGGAATATTTAGAAAAATAGAAAAATAAGTAGCAGTCCGGGGAGGACACGAGGCCTCCACGAGGGTGGAGGGCGCGCCCTACCCCCCTGGGCGCACCCCCTACCTCGTGAGCACCTCGTGTGCCCTTCGGACTCCGCTTCCTTGCACGATACGTATTTTGGTCAGTAAAAATTCATTATATATACTCTCGAAGGTTTTGACTCTTGTATTACGAAAATCTCCCCTGTTCTTGTCTCGAGCTGTTTTTCTCACAGGTCTAGATCATTATGACGATCCCAAGTGCTTCAAAGGACAGGTTTTTAGAGAAGGTGATCAACCCTTACCTCGCGGAGGTGCTACGACACCCTCAAACCATTGAGTTACGTGATGGGTTGCTGCACATCCACGATGTTGAGGGACCCAAGGGAACCGGAAGCGTGGAGTCGAGGCTCGAAGCAATGGAGCAACAAGCTTTCAAATGCCAGGGGATGGTGGAGCATGGAATCAACGCTAGCCACAAGATGCTCGCGGAGTTCACCAACAACTACGAGCCGGATGCCAAGAACACCGAGGAGGCCATCTTTAAGCTACAAGAGAAGATCGAGCACCTCCAAGCCCAAATGTATGATCTGCAAAATCAAAACTGTGAGTATGAATGTAGATTCAAAAGGATGAGTTTGGCTGCAGATTTGAGGATTCCGGAGACTCGATCATCCTTCTATGATGGTGAGCCTATGCCATGGAAGTTGGACGACAAGCCTGCATCTTCGACAACACCTCCATCACCTCCGAGGATATAATCACATGGGTATGGGCACTCCCCTTGGCAACTGCCAAGCTTGGGGGAGGTGCCCTGGTATCGTATCACCATCACAACTCCTATCTTTACCGTTTTTCTTAGTTCGATCCTTTTGGTAGTATCTTGATTTAGTAGAATAAAGTCATGGCATGATCTAGTTTTGAGTTTTGCTTTACGATCCTTCTTTGTAATCGAGTCCGTGAGCTATATAATAAAGATTAGTGTTGAGTCAAGGGCTTGAGTATTTTGCCATGATCTTGGGTGATTAGAAGAAAAAGAATAAAAAGAATCAAAGAGTTGATATTGATCTTAGTGAAAGTAATGACTTGACATAGAAATAGTATGATGATTAAAAGTTGTTGGGAGTTGGCAAATATAGCTTTGGTCATCGTTGCAATTAATAGGAAGTAATAAGGAAAGAGAGGTTTCACATATAGATATATTATCATTGACATCTTTTATGATTTGGAGCACTCATTAAAATATGACATGCTAAAGAGTTGAGGTTGGACAAGGAAGACAACATAATGAGTTATGTTTTCTTATATCTGAGATAAAGTATGTTGTCATGGATCCTCTAACGTGTTGAGCTTGATTTTCCCCTCATGCTAGCCAAATTCTCAGCACCAAGTAGAAATACTACTTGTGCTTCCAAATACCCTTAAACCAGTTTTTCCATGAGAGTCCACGATATCCACCTATGGATTGAGTAAGATCCTTCAAGTAAGTTGTCATCGGTGCAAGCAATAAAAATTGCTCTCTAAATATGCATGACTTATTAGTGTAGAGAAATAAGCTTTGTACGAACTTGTTGTGGACGCAATAAAAGCGAGGGACTGCATAATAAAGGTTCACATACAAGGGGCAATATAAAGTGATGTTCTTTTGCATTAAGATTTTGTGCATCAACCCTAAACACGCATGACAACCTCTGCTTCCCTCTGCAAAGGTCCTATATTTGATTATTATTCTCTACCTTATGCAAGAGTCGCGGTGATCTTCACCTTTCTTTTTTTTCATTTTATCCTTTGGCAACATCAGCATGTTGGAAAGAACATGATATATATATATCTAATTAGATGTGGGGGAGCATGAAATATTATTGTTGACATTACCCTTGAGGTAAAAGGTTGTGGGGCAAAACTATAAGCCCCTATCTTTCTTTGTGTCCGATTAAAACTCCGTAACCACAAGTATTGCGTGAGTGTTAGCAATTATGAAGGACTAAGTGATAGTTGAGCATGTGGACTTGCTCTTAAGCTCTGACATAGACTCTTTCCGATGTTATGTTAAATTGCAATTGCTTCAATGACTAAGGGTATAATTTGTTGATGCTCAATAAGATTTCTGATTCATGCTTTGTCTTTGTGAAAAGATCATCACTTGAACATGAGTAATCATATGACAAAATCTATATAAGTTGCTATTATGAAATAATCATGATGCCTTCATATCCGTATCTTATTTTTATCGATGCCTCTACCTCTAAACATGAGGACATATTTATTGTTATCGGCTTTTTGCTTGAGGACAAGCGAGGTCTAAGCTTGGGGGAGTTGATACGTCCTTTTTGCATCATGCTTTTATAACAATATTTATTGCATTATGGGCTGTTATTTCACGTTATGTCACAATACTTATGGCTATTCTCTCTTATTTTACAAGGTTTCCATGAAGAGGGAGAATGCCGGCAGCTGGAATTCTGGGCTGGAAAAGGAGCAAATATTGGAGGCCTATTGTACGCAACTGCAAAAGTCTTGAAACTCCACTGAATACCTTAAAATAAATAAAGAAAAATCATCGCCAAAGATGAAGGCCAGGGGGCCCACACCCTGCTCACGAGGGTGGGGGTGCCCCCCTGGGCGTGCCCCCCTACCTCGTGGGCCCCCTGTGGCTCTCCGACGACCATCTTTTCCTATATGAAGTCTTTCGATGAGAAAAAAATAGGAAGAAACCTTTCAGGACGAGACTCCGCCGCCACGAGGTGAAACCTTCGCGGAACCAATCTAGGGCTCCTGCAGAGCTGTTCTAGGGCTCCTGCATCCGGGAGGGGGAAATCATCACCATCGTCATCACCAACGCTCCTCTCATCGGGAGAGGGCAATCTCCATCAACATATTCACCAGCACCATCTCATCTCCAAACCCTAGTTCATCTCTTGTATCCAATTCTTGTCTCCAAGTCCGGGATTGGTGCTAGTAGGTTGCTAGTAGTGTTGATTACTCCTTGTAGTTGATGCTAGTTGGTTTATTTGGTGGAAGATCATATGTTCAGATCCTTTATGCATATTATTACCCCTCTGATTATGAACATGAATATGCTTTGTGAGTAATTACGTTTGTTCCTAAGGACAAGGGAGAAGTCTTGCTATTAGTAGTCATGTGAATTTGGTATTCGTTCGATATTTTGATAAGATGTATGTTGTCTAGCCTCTAGTGGTGTTATGTGAACGTCGACTACATAACACTTCGCCATTATTTGGGCCTAGAGGAAGGCATTGGGAAGTAATAAGTAGATGATGGGTTGCTAGAGTGACAGAAGCTTAAACCCTAGTTTATGCGTTGCTTCGTAAGGGGCTGATTTGGATCGATATGTTTCATGCTATGGTTAGGTTTACCTTAATACTTTTGTTGTAGTTGCGGATGCTTGCAATAGAGGTTAATCATAAGTGGATGCTTGTCCAAGTAAGGGCAGCACCCAAGCACCGGTCCACCCACATATCAAATTATCAAAGTACCGAACGCGAATCATATGAACGTGATGAAAACTAGCTTGACGATATTCCCATGTGTCCTCGGGAGCGCTTTTCCTATCATAAGAGTTTGTCCAGGCTTGTCCTTTGCTACAAAAAGGATTGGGCCACCTTGCTGCACCTTATTTACTTTTGTTACTTGTTGCTCATTACAATTTATCTTATCACAAAAGTATCTGTTACCACTTATTTTAGTACTTGCAGAGAATACTTTGCTGAAAACCGCTTATCATTTCCTTCTGCTCCTCGTTGGGTTCTACACGCTTACTTATCCAAAGGACTACGATAGATCCCCTATACTTGTGGGTCATCATGCCGCAGTCTAAAATCAACCCCGCACTACCTGGTATCGCTACAATCTTCTCTCTTCCTCTCCGATTCTCCCGTCGTCTACCGCCAACTAGCCTGACCTAAACGTACGCCATGCCGCATCATGATGGTCTGCCCTTAGTGTCCCAGTTTCCAGAGGAAGACACCCAGCTGGAGTCTCAAGAACATAAGGCGATTTGGGACTAGCTTGAACTAGCCTTGCGGGAAGACGTCGCGCCTGTCCCCTCTCCCGTTCCGGCTTCCGTCGCCCCGACTGCGCCAGCGCCCATCCCCGTGGCATTGATGGGCTGCGAGCCGCACATTGTTGCCGAGCTTGATCCCACAGGGTTCCACGAGGTCCCCGCTGACTTTCACGCGCCCGTGCACCTGCCAGTGCATGCGCCTGCGCGTGCACTGACGCGCACGCCCGTGCCGGTGCCCGTGCACATGAATTTCTCCGTCGCACCGTTGACAGTGCCTTTCCCCGCGCGGGTGCTAGTGCCCCCCTCAGCGGCATGGATGGCCCCGTCGACCGCTTCCTTGCACCAACGCAAGTCGCCTCCTCCCGCCAGTTGACTCGCTCCGAAGTCCAGAACGTTTTGGCCTTCCTTGAAGCTAGGCCAATATCCAGGAGTACGCCAACAACGGTGCAAGACGCCGCTGTCACCGTCGGTCAGTGGCCCGATGTAGGACCTTGAGAAGAGGTGTCTAGAGGGGGGGTGAATAGACACTAAGTACCAAAGTTGCAGTTTTTAGCAATTTTAAGTTTAAGTGGAGTTTAGGCACAAATTTAACATTCACAACACATAGCAAGCAAGCATGCAAAGAGTATATGAGCAGCGGAAAGTAAAGCATGCAACTTGCAAGAATGTAAAGGGAAGGGTTTTGGAGGATTCAAACGCAATTGGAGACATGGATGTTTTTGGCGTGGTTCCGATAGGTCGTGCTACCGTACATCCACGTTGATGGAGACTTCAACCCACGAAGGGTAATGGTTGCGCGAGTTCACGGAGGGCTCCACCCAAGAAGGGTCCACGAAGAAGCAACCTTGTCCATCCCACCATGGCCGTCGCCCACGAAGGACTTGCCTCACTAGCGGTAGATCTTCACGAAGTAGGCGATCTCCTTGCCCTTACAAACTCCTTGGTTCAACTCCACAATCTTGTCGGAGGCTCCCAAGTGACACCTAGCCAATCTAGGAGACACCACTCTCCAAGAAGTAACAAATGGTGCATTGATGATGAACTCCTTGCTCTTGTGCTTCAAAGGATAGTCTCCCCAACACTCAACTCTCTCTCATAGGTTTTGGATCTGGTGGAAAGAAGATTTGAGTGGAAAGCAACTTGGGGAAGGCTAGAGATCAAGATTCATATGGTAGGAATGGAATATCTTGGCCTCAACACATGACTAGGTAGTTCTCTCTCAGAAATAGGATGCTGGAAGTGTAGGTTCAATCTGATGGCTCTCTCCACGAATGAAGAGGAGGTGGAGGGGTATATATAGCCTCCACACAAAATTTAACCATACACACAATTTACCAAACTCGGTGGGACCGAATCAACAAACTCGGTCGGACCGATTTAGCAAATTTAGTGACCGTTAGGATTTTCGGTGGGACCGAAATGCAACTCGGTGGGACCGAAATGGTTAGGGTTAGGGCATAACGTAATCTCGGTGAGACCGATTACACAAACATGGTGGGACCGATTTTGGTAATTAGCTAAGTTGGTCAGGCAAACTCGGTGGGACCGCTTACTCAAACTCGGTGGGACCGATTTTGGTAATAAGTTAACCAGAGAGTTTGCATTGTAATCTCAGTAGTACCAATTGCTCAAACTCGGTGAGACCGATTTTGATAATGGACATACACAGAGAGATTACAATCCCATCTCGTTGAGACGGAGATCCCTATCGGTAAGACCAATTTGCCTATGGTTTGTGGCAGTGGCTAAGACATCCAAACTCGATGGCGCCGGATAGAAAGAATCGGTATGGCCGATTTTGGCTTTGAGTTCAGGTCAATTGTGGATGTGAGAAAGTAGCTGAGGGTTTTTGGAGCATATCACTAAGCACATGAAGCAAGAGGCTCATTAAGCAACACCTCATCCCTCCTTGATAGTATTGGCTTTTCCTATAGACTCAATGTGATCTTGGATCACTAAAATGTAAAATGAAGAGTCTTGAGCTTGAAGCTTGAGCCAATCCTTTGTCCTTAGCATCTTGAAGGAGTTCCCACATCCTTTAGTCCATGCCATTCCAATGTTGAACTTGTCTGAAATATACTAGATAAAAGTGTTAGTCCAACAAGAGATGTGTTGACATTAATTACCAAAACCACCTAGGGATCACTTGTGCTTTCAATCTCCCCCTTTTTGTTAATTGATGACAACATACATCAAAGCTTTAGATAAGGATATGAAGAATAGCAAGTAAAGATTTGGAAAGACATGTAACAAGCATAGGCTCCCCCTACATGTATGCAATCATGTGAATATGAAATATAGAAGCATGTGAGAGCATAACCATGATAGAGCAGGCAATGTGTTACATGTATCTTGGCCATATGCATCAGAGCAAAAAGTATTAAAGGAAATACCTTCATGCCCATGAGTCCTTCTTGCAAACAGTATGTACATCAGCAAGAATTCCTCATACACATGATTGTGATGCATATACTTACCTTGTACTCTTGAGTAGGCTTAGGATGGAGTGAACCTGTGTAAACAAGGTTAGATAACATAGATACATCTACTAGCCAGAGCAAACAGAAGAAACCACAAGAATACCAAGACTGGGATGACATGTAGAGAGTGAGTACTAAGTACCACATTTAATTAGACATGTCCCCAGGAGTAAAGATATGCAATGAATTTAAATGATTTCTTTCCCTTGGATGTCTTGCTCCCCCTGAATCTAGCATGGGATACTGGGAGAAGATAGGGAACAGAAAATCAGAGCTGAAAGATATAAATGAACAGAGCTAATGCAAACTAATGCAAATAAGCACATATGAACATGTCTTTCCCCTCAAGAAGACATGTGGCATCTCTCCTCTTGAACACCAAGCATCTGGGATCCTTGAGAAATACTTTCTACTAGTATTCTCTCCCCCTGGAGATCTCTCTCTCTCCCTGAAGGATCTCTCTCCCCCTGAGAAGGTGATACTCTCTCTAAAATGATAAGCTTTGATGTGATCTCTCTCTCCCCCTTTGCCGTCAATTTCCAAGAAGGGCTTGATAAAAATGTGATCTCTCTCCCCCTCTGGAATTTCTCGTGAATGGGTTTGATCCTTGAGTCACAACATAAAGCACTTGATAAAAATGGGATGCTTGTTAGAGGACAAGATTCATTGAGTGGAGCTGGATCAGAAGAATCACAAAATAAGTGGCAAACTGTTTTTCCTGTTGTGAAATCGGTGGCACCGAGTGGTATGCTTCGGTGGTACCAAAAGTTTTCGGTTGGACCGAAAATAACAAATCGGTGTAACCGAGTTCATTGCAGAGAAAACACTTGTCACCTCAGCTCACTAGACTAGAAAGATCTCACAAAGATTTGCAAGGAATTTACTGAATGATATGCAATGAATTGATGCATAAAATGCAGAGCAAACAAAAAGAAAAGAAAGAAATCTAGATGAAGTTTTTTTTTGAAGGGGAAACAAATATGCATGAGACAAATGCAAAAACACACAAGAGAACACAAGAGAACTTCATCTAGAGATGGTCGGCGACAAAGTCACCTATGTTAGAGTATATTGACTTAGGAGTCAAGTGAGATCACTTGATCATAGGTCATACTCATCATTTAAGCTCAAAATGGGGCTACCATTTTTCGTTTAAGCATCTTGATGTATTCACATCTTGTCAAGTTGCTTTAGTTCATGACTCGGAGTAAAGCTTCTCTAAGATGGAATAACATACCTTGGTTGGTGGTGTTGATCATGTAGTTGAACTTGTGTGGGTTGCTCAAGGTTGATGTAGCTCATCAAGAGTTGGGAGCACCACTTGGAATTTGAGTCCATCTACCTACATGGGTTAGTTCTTGCAAGGAAGAGCACTTGTGTATCCAAAAATGACAATCATGAAGCCCAACATAAAATTTGTCAAAGGATATATTTGAATGGTTTCGTGCTTCCTTGTCTTCAACCACCTTTGTATAGAGACTTGGTGATGTAGAGATTGCTCAAGATTTGAGTAGGTTACAATCTCATTGAATTTGATTCAACCAAGTACCTACATGGGTTAGATAACATGCAAGATGAAAATATATCCAAGACATAAGATTTTCATCATAAGAGAAATATCAAGGATTAGTCATAAGCTCATGTCTTGCATGTATCCAATGGAGTTTCTACTTAAAGTTTGAAGCATCTATGATTTTCAATTCTCCTCTCAACCTGCAAAACACTTTCTCATCAAGAGGAATTTAGTGAATATATCCGCTAATTACTTTTCGGTGCGAACATGCTTAAGATCAATGTCACCCTTAGCAACATGATCTCGAATGAAATGATGACGAACTTCAATATGCTTAGTTCGAGAATGTTGCACAGGATTATGTCCAATTTTGATAGCACTTTCATGGTCACAAAGCAATGGAACATGTTTCACATATATCCCATAATCTTTAAGAGTTTGGGTCATCCAAAGTAATTGAGCACAACATGAACCAGCGGCAATGTACTCCGCTTCGGCGGTGGATAAGGATACCGAATTTTGTTTCTTGGAGGACCAAGACACAAGAGATCTACCAAGAAATTGACAAGTACATGAAGTGGACTTTCTATCAACCTTGTCCCGGCATAGTGTGAGTCAGAGTAGCCAACAAGATCGAAAGAGGCCCTCTTAGGATACCAAATGCCAAAATTTGGTGTATGTATTAAGTATCTCACTATCCTTTTCACAGCCTTAAGATGACATTCTTTAGGAGCAGCTTGATAACTTGCACACATGCACACACTTAGCATAATATCGGGACGTGAAGCACATAGGTATAACAATGAACCAATCATAGAGTGATAAACCTTTTGATCAACCGGTTCACCATCTTTGGTCAAATCAAGATGTCCACTAGTAGGCATGGGTGTAGTCATACCTTTGCATTCTTGCATATTGAACTTCTTGAATAAGTCCTTAGTGTACTTCATTTGAGAGACAAAAGTACCTTCCTTAGTTTGCTTGATTTGCAACCCAAGAAAGAATTTGAGTTCACTCATCATTGACATCTCAAACTTCTCCGACATTAGCTTTCCAAACTTCTCACTAAAATGAGGGTTAGTTGATCCAAATTTGATATCATCAACATAAATTTGGCATACAAATAATTCTCCATTAACCCTTTTAGTGAAAAGAGTAGAATCAATTTTCCCAATTTCAAATCCCTTTCCAAGAAGAAACTTAGTTAAGCATTTGTACCAAGCTCTAGGAGCTTGTTTAAGACCATAAAGAGCTTTGTGAAGTTTATAAACATGATTTGGTTTCTTAGGATTGACAAAGCCGAGAGGTTGTTTAACATAAACTTCCTCCTCTATTTCACCATTTAGAAAAGCACTTTTAATGTCCATTTGGTACAATGTGATATCATGGTGATTAGCAAAGGCAAGTAAGATGTGAATAGACTTAAGTCTAGCAACGGGAGCATAAATCTCACCATAGTCCATACCTTCGACTTGTGTGTAGCCTTGGGCAACGAGACGTGCTTTGTTGCGAACTACTTGTCCATCTTCATCTTGCTTGTTGCGAAACACCCATTTGGTACCGATGATGTTGTGGTTGTTGTCGGGCTTCTCAACTAATGTCCAAACTTGGTTCCTCTCAAAGTTGTGTAGCTCTTCATGCATAGCGTTTATCCAATCCGGATCTTCCAATGCTTCTTCGACCTTCATAGGTTCAATGCTAGAGATGAAAGAATAGTTTTCACAAAAGTTAGCTAAACGAGTTTTAGAGCGAGTGATTCTCCCGGTTTGAATATCATTGTAGATTTGCTCGACGGGATGATCTTTAGCAATTCTTGCTCGAACTCGTGAAAGCTTTTGCTTGGTTCTTGGTCGAACTTCTTCTTCATCTTCTTCTTCTTCTTCTTGATCTTCTTCATTGTTGGCGTTGTTGTTCTCTTGTCGTGGTGGAGAAGGAGGTTGTTGATGTTCTCGATGCACTTCCTCGTTTTCTTCATCTTGGTGTGTCCCACTTGTGGATGCTTCCGTATCAACTCTTGGTTCACCTTGTCGTGAAGTAGAAGCTTACACTTGGATGGACGAGGTACTCTCCTTCACCTCCATTGGACGAACCTTGCCTATAGACAAGTCTTGGATTGCTTCCGAAGGATCTTTGTCTCCTACATCAATTGGCAATTGCTCTACTTGCAAGCCGTTAGATTCATCAAACTTCACATCTACCATCTCGTCAACCTTTCGGGTGAAATTGTTGTAGACATGGTATGTGTGAGAGTTTGAGCCATAACCTAGTAGGAAACCTTCATGAGACTTAGGAGCAAATTTAGAACGACGATGCTTATCAAGAATGTAGAACTTTGAGCCAAATACTCAAAAGTATCCAACTTGGGGTTTGTTACCGGTGAGGAGCTCGTATGCCGTCTTGCCGAGTAGCTTGTGAAGATACAAGCGATTTGTTGCATGAAAAGCTGTCTCAACCTCTTCTGCCCAAAAGTGCTTCAGCGTCTTGTACTCATCAAGCATCGTTCTTGCCATTTCGATGAGTGTCCGGTTCTTCCTCTCAACAACTCCATTTTGTTGAGGTGTGTACGTAGCCGAGAACTCGTGTAAAATCCCTTCTTTGTCAAGAAAGGTGTCCACATTTGCGTTCTTGAACTCCGTTCCGTTGTTGCTGCGAACCTTCTTGATCTTCACTTCAAATTGATTTTGGGCCTTCCTAGAGAAGTTCTTGAAGATCTTTTGGACCTGCGATTTATCATCGAGAAAGAACACCCACGTAAATATTGAAAAATCATCAATTATAACTAGACCAAAAGAATTTCCACCGAGACTCTTGTAAGAGTTGGGACCAAAGAGATCCATGTGAAGTAGCTCAAGTGGCCTCCTTGTGGTCATGATGTTCTTCACGGGATGCCTTCCTCCAACCTGTTTACCTGCTTGACAAGCACTGCAAAGTCTATCCTTATCAAATATGACATCATTAACTCCAAGGATATGATTTCCTTTAATAAGCTTGTCAAGGTTTCTCATGCCAACATGACCTAGTCGTCTATGCCATAACCAACCTTTTGAGGATTTAGCAATGAAGCAAGTTTTAGGTTGGGCCTTTTTAGTGAAATCAACAATGTAAAGATCACCTCTACGTATACCGGTAAAGACCATTTTATGATTGTCTCGACGAAACACTTGGCAATCAACTTCAGTAAATAAGACATTGAAACCAAAGTCAGCAAATCTAGATACTGAAAGTAAGTTGTATCCAATAGATTCAACGAGCATAACATTTTGTATGGAGCTATCATGTGATATGGCCACCTTACCAAGGCCAACCACCTCACCCTTTGAGTTGTCACCGAAAGTGACATACTTTCGAGGACTATCATTATCAGCAAGCTCACGAAACATGTCTTTATCTCCGGTCATGTGATCGGTACATCCACTATCAAGAACCCATTCCTTTCCTCCTGACATATATCCCCGAAGATTTGCCATAAGACCAAAGTGTCTCATTACATCATCAAGATCGAAATCACTTCCATCATCCTCGTCATAGTATCCATGTTCAACATCGTCATGTGGTGGATCAAATCCTAGAGAGGGTGATTCGTTAGAGTGAGTTTGACAATGATCTTGTCTATGAATTTTTATAGCTTCGGAAATAATATCACTAATAATACCAACATTTCCTTTGGCACGCATGAGGTTTGTAAGCTCGAATAGACAATCACCAAACATAGGATCACTAGTATTCATCTTACTCAAAGCAATAGACTTATGGAGAATTTCATCAAGATTTTTCAAAGAATAATCTGGAAATTGTTCCTCAAGAAATTTCCATATAGTGTAGGCACACTCAACAGTAGGCAGTTTTATAATCAAGTTTCTAGGCAAGCCTCTAGTGATAAGATTAACAGTTCGAAGATTCTTAACCATGTCAATTGACTCATCATGGGTAGGATGCATAGGATCAACATAAGGTGCAGAAGGACAAGCAATGTACTTGTTCAAATGATATTGATTGAAAATTACAAGCATCTCATTTTTCCACTCATGAAAATACTCTCCATCAAGAATAGGCACTCTATGTCTAAGACTCCCCAAAGTAGACTCAACCATCTTCCTCCAATGGTGATTAAACCAAGGCAATGGAGACCAATGCTCTGATAACACTTGTAGGACCTTCAGAAGAGGTGTCTAGAGGGGGGTGAATAGAAACTAAGTACCAAAGTTGCAGTTTTTAGCAATTTTAAGTTTAAGTGGAGTTTAGGCACAAATTTAACATTCACAACACATAGCAAGCAAGCATGCAAAGAGTATATGAGCAGCGGAAAGTAAAGCATGCAACTTGCAAGAATGTAAAGGGAAGGGTTTTGGAGGATTCAAACGCAATTGGAGACACGGATTTTTTTGGCGTGGTTCCGATAGGTGGTGCTATCGTACATCCACGTTGATGGAGACTTCAACCCATGAAGGGTAACGGTTGCGTGAGTCCACGGAGGGCTGCACCCAAGAAGGGTCCACGAAGAAGCAAGCTTGTCCATCCCACCATGGCCGTCGCCCACGAAGGACTTGCCTCACTAGCGATAGATCTTCACGAAGTAGGCGATCTCCTTGCCCTTACAAACTCCTTGGTTCAACTCCACAATCTTGTCGGAGGCTCCCAAGTGACACCTAGCCAATCTAGGAGACACCACTCTCCAAGAAATAACAAATGGTGCATTGATGATGAACTCCTTGCTCTTGTGCTTCAAATGATAGTCTCCCCAACACTCAACTCTCTCTCATAGGTTTTGGATCTTGTGGAAAGAAGATTTGAGTGGGAAGCAACTTGGGGAAGGCTAGAGATCAAGATTCATATGGTAGGAATGGAATATCTTGGCCTCAACACATGAGTAGGTAGTTCTCTCTCAGAAATAGGATGCTGGAAGTGTAGGTTCAGTCTGATGGCTCTCTCCACGAATGAAGAGGAGGTGGAGGGGTATATATAGCCTCTACACAAAATCTAACTGTTACACACAATTTACCAAACTCGGTGGGACCGAATAAACAAACTCAGTCGGACCGATTTAGCAAATTTAGTGACCGTTAGGATTTTCGGTCGGACCGAAATGCAACTCGGTGGGACCGATATGGTTAGGGTCATAACGTAATCTCAGTGAGACCGGTTACACAAACACGGTGGGAGCGATTTTGGTAATTAGATAACCAGAGAGTTGGTCAGGCAAACTCGATGGGACCGATTACTCAAACTCGGTGGGACCGATTTTGGTAATAAGTTAACCAGAGAGTTTGCATTGTAATCTCGGTAGTACCGATTGCTCAAACTCGGTGAGACCAATTTTGATAATGGACATACACAGAGACATTACAATCTCATCTCGGTGAGACCGAGATCCCTATCAGTAAGACCGATTTGCCTAGGGTTTGTGGCAGTGGCTAAGACAACCAAACTCGGTGGCGCCGGATAGAAAGAATCGGTATGGCCGATTTTGGCTTTGGGTTTAGGTCATTGTGGATGTGAGAAAGTAGCTGAGGGTTTTTGGAGCATATCACTAAGCACATGAAGCAAGAGGCTCATTAAGCAACACCTCATCCCTCCTTGATAGTATTGGCTTTTCCTATAGACTCAATGTGATCTTGGATCACTAAAATGTAAAATGAAGAGTCTTTAGCTTGAAGCTTGAGCCAATCATTTGTCCTTAGCATCTTGAAGGAGTTCCCACATCCTTTAGTCCATGCCACTCCAATGTTGAACTTGTCTGAAATATACTAGATAGAAGTGTTAGTCCAACAAGAGATATGTTGACATTAATTACCAAAACCACCTAGGGAGCACTTGTGCTTTCACCCGACGACAAAAAGAGCACGGCAGAGGAGCCGCTTCCCACTGCAAGACGCCCCCGCTACCGCCACGTAATCTAAATTTGCCATGAAAAACCTTTGGATTGCCATGCTTAAAATCTGAATGTTTATCATTTCTATTTATTTTATATCGATCGTCGTATAATTTAAAGTCGGAGTCAGACTGAACGAAATCTATCGTTTGATCGATTGAATGTTCTATCAAATTAATTATATAACGTCATCAAGCCACATGTATTCCTTGTCATCCAACGACCTAGACTGCTTCGATGTCGAGTGCTCAACACGTTTAGCGTGCAGTTAATTTCATGCCAAAAATAGTGCTAATCACATAATAACACGCAAATAATATCCTACTTAATATCCACATGCACTTAATATACTTTCAAATTAACGTGCATTGCACGTACACACTGACTAATGCTGCTAGTACGTGAAACTGGTGCCGTGACTTGTGAACGCGTCCAGATATGGTCAACGGCAACATCGCCCGCGAGTTCTACATGTTTGCCCGTGCGTCTAAACGCAGAAGGGGAGGAGAGAGAGAGAGAGCACACATGGAACCCACCAGTAAGTGAAGGCGAATAGTACTAAAAATAATATTACATGTTATCCATTAAATAGGTTGTGGTAATATAAAAACATTATGTGAACAAAGGGGGGTACAACAAACATTGATGTTCTACGTATGTTGCCTATTGACGTGCGGCTTGAAGGCCCGGTCGCATGTTCGATCCTTGTCCTTTATTTTTTAATTTGTATATGGGTCCAAATGTGTTTCATGACATGTGGGCCCCTCGGTGTGTAGTTTGTAGCACTTTAATTTCTGGGTCGAATTTTGTTCCATTCCAAGTGGACTATCGGTGTGTAGTTTTGTAGCTTATTTATAATAATTAAAGAGAACAGCATAGTTTTTGCAATAATACCATGGTGCGACGTTGAAGGCGAGAAAGTACGTTCGAGAGAGCGATGACCGAGCCAGAGGGAAATCAACTAGGGGAGTTGCGGGGGTTGCAATGGTGTTGGGAGTAGTTGTGGGCCGAATGCTACAAAAATATAATCTAAACCGATCGGAATAAATGCCTACACAAATTAATCCCAAGGTTGGAGTGCCACTCGCAATGTAAATAGCTCCGGCTTTGCGAGGGATGGATAGGTAGTAGCTTCAATGCGTGGAAGATACGGTGTGAGAAAGCAAGGTCAATCGAGAGACATATAGATAGAGAGACAAAGTGAGTGTGGTCCGACATTCATTGAACAGATATATATGCTCTGGAGAGATATTGTTCGATTGAGCTTTTGGCAAGGGTGAGGGCTGTAAGATAGAGCTTGAGAGATGATCCAGTGACAGACATGTAGATATATTTTGTGCGTGGGAGGAAGCAAGGTCAATCGATCACATAGGGTCGCCGTGCGATCGAAAGAGTGAGACGGGTTGGAGAGAGTGACCTAGATAGACAATGTGCGTGAGAGAGTATACAATGTGAATAGGTCGAATTGGGCTCAAACATGGTGATACATCATTTTTGTTCGAGAAAGAGCAAGGTCAATCAAGACATATAGAGAGAGAGAAAGAGAGAGAAAGAGATTGAGTGAGCGTGACCTGCCATGAGGTCAAAAGAGTAGCGGCGGCTTGGATGGACTGACCTAGATAGACAATCTGCATGAGAGAGTATAGAGTGTGTCGATCGAGGCCTGAACAGGGAGATATATCATTTGTGTGTGAAAGAAAATGAGGTTAAACGAGATTCAGATAAAGAGAGCAAGATTGACCGAGTGTGGCCCGCCGTGTGGAAGAAAGAGTGAGATAGTCTTGAGGGAGTGACCTAGATATACAACGTGCATGGGCACGAGAGGTTGGGGGGCTATATAGGCAATGCATGTATTTAGCATGAGAGGGTGAGAGGGAGAGGGGGAGAGAGAGAGAGAGCTCAGCATGGGATGCAATGGCGGGTGTGTGAGGTAAATACATTTGGTAAGAGAGTGGAAAAAGGGGTTGTGTAGTTGAGAGACTTAGAGATCGAAACATGGAGAGAAAGAATGAACATGTGTTGGAAACCAATAGCTTCCTAAGGTGGTAAGAGAGGAAGATTGACCAATACATGAAGTATGTAGCGTGTGTGTGGGGGGTGTGGTTGAATGTACATAGTATGAGACTTAACATCGATGTTTCAATTCGGTGTACATTGTAAGATTTGAACTGAGGACCGTGCATATGAGTAATTATTTCGAATTCGTGCCATACTAAGTTTCGAAAAGTTGACATTGACTCAATTTGTTGTGCTTTTTTGTAGGTCATATGTTTGAATCCATCCAAAAGTTTTCTCACTACCATGGTGTTCATCATATAAATATGAATTTGTATCAAAAAAGTAGCATGGATATAGTGAAATGCGAAATCCAGGTTAGAATTGGAGATCTCTACGTGACACACACTCTAATTCAAATAACTAATTATGTGACACACACTCTAATCCACGTTAGCGTGGATACCGTTTCAATTTTTTTTTCAAATAACTCCTCATTAATTAATTTATAGTACTCCCTCTGTTCACTTTTATAAGACCTTGAAGACATTTCAGACAATGTGCAAAATAGTTCATTTTAAGTTGTCTGAAATGACTTACAAAAGTGAACGGAGGGAGTATCTCATTTCGAATGTCTAATTATTGCAAGGAAAACACGGGCATGGTAATACATACAGATTCGTTTGCAAATGAAAGAAGATTCGTTTGCATTCTGAAATGTAGGACCAGGCAGACCAGGGTCGTGTCAGGGTGGACGCTGCTTCAGTGCCTTAAAGTCACCTGCCTTTGGGTCACTGACATGTGGGCCAGCCACCTGTTGGGCCCACATGTCATGGACACAAAGGCAGGTGCATTAAGGCACCGAAGCATAGTCCTGTCGGGGTGGTCGCGTGTGTCGGACGGACGTGTAGCACCCAGCCACCCACCCTCCTCCCTTGTCCCTCCCCCCCAAAAAAAGGATGACGACAAAATAAGTTTGCTCTTCCACGTTTCGGATTGAAATATCTGGCAGCCCCAATTATAGCCCAGCAAAATCTCTCTTTTCCACCATCCCCTTCCGCGCCCAGATTGCTCAAATCCCTAATTCGCCGCCAACCCAAGCAAAGTTCGAATCGCCCCTCGTCTCGTCTCTTTCCCCACCTCTGTGCCGGACGACGACGACGAAGACGACGGTCGCGCTTCACCACCGCACCGGAGCTACCTCATCTACGCCCTCGTCCACCGCACCGGGTGGTCCACCGACAATGTTGGCCGCCGCAACCGACGTGCCTCACAGACACCGAGTTCCACCGCATCAGGTGCGCTTCACCGACACCGTCTCCCAGCTCACCGGGGCTACTTCACGGAGCACATCGTTGCAACTCCACCCCCCGAGGCCGTTGGGGCTTCACCAACGGTCTCGTCCACCGCATCATAGCGCTCCGCTGCCACTCAAGATCTGCATCCATGCGCAGCCAGCCAATGCCAGCGCATCACCCTCAACGGCTCTGAAGTGACCCGCACTCTAGCTAGGCAAGCATGCCCAAACGCCAGCCGAACTAGGTATCCACACATCACTCCCTTGTGCACTGTTCCGACGATGTTTGGATATCCTTTCACTGCTCTCTTAGCTTACACGCCTATGCAACTCTGACTTTAACTCTTATTTCTTCTGGAGATATCATCTGAAACAAGCAAATCCATTTTTTAGCAAAGCATGACGGCGCTACAGGATCTGGTACACATCCTGCACACCCGTATAACCTTGTAAGTATCTGTCCTCTGGTACAACATCAAGGTCGATTCCTCTTATTTGATCAACCATTTGCCGTGTCAAAAATGCAGAGGGGGGTGCAAGGAGCACAAGGCCTGCACATCCAAGCAAGTGGTAACATGGACTTGTACATGGAACACCCCAAGCGCAAGCAGAGCTGCAGTGAGCCTGTACAACGAGCTAGCGTAAGTCCCTGCATTTCATTTAATTCGTACTGGCATTCGTGTATGATTTGTGTGTAGTGGTGGATCCACGAATTCAAGTTACCAGGGGCGAACATTTAACTTAAAAAATACGAAGGCACTTGCAATCCGGAAATCAACATAACTTGAGAAATGTGAAGCTACATGCACTTTGAAAATCAGCTAATGATCCAAAGTAGTTCAGATTATAAACACTAAATGATGCAAGCACTAAAAAACACAAAATGCAACATGGTGTACAAGGACTACAAACATGGTTTGTACCCACTTGAATTATTCGTCTCTGGCTGAAAATATCGAAGTGTCATTGCACCTATAACCAGTGCGCAAAATGCATGTCAATATATCTATCCTGCACAAGTATGCCAATAGTTTCAAACAATAGATTAGAAAAGTATTTATGCTATGTTGTCATGATATGGGGACTTTCTGGTAGATGGCCTCGACGTTTCCTCAAGCTATGAAAATGCACTATAATTTGCTTGTCATGAATGCCTGCAAATCTCTGTCTCTCTCAACATAGCAGATCATCATTAGACACTAAATTCTTCAATGAGCTTGCAAAATGCTTGCATTAGATCCCTCATTAGACACTATATGTTCATCACCAGGAGCATGTAAAATGTTTTCATCAAATTCTTCATTAGCAGTCTGTTCATTAGACACTTCAGGCTCAAGAACAACATGAGCTTGTATGTTTGCATCGGAAACTTGATTAGATACATCAGATTCAGTCAGTTCAGTATTGATTGGGGAGTTATAAAATAAGTAGAAATTGGTTTCATTTTCTCATAGATTCCCTACATACAAGCAGTTTTACAACACCGTCAGGTTTAACTATTGGCCAGAAATTAAAGAGTTGAATTAGATATAATCAGGGATGTGATGTACCTGCTCATTGCGCATGCTACTCTTGCAAGCTGCGACTGTCTGTTTGTGCAAGCTCGATGCCATGCCCATGCTGTCGCCGCTGCTTCCCACGCAGGCTACACCCAGGGTTGGATCTTCATCTTCTTGTCCTTCCGTTCACTTGAAGCCCGGCGACCACCCTCCAAAGAGGGCACGAGGAAGTGCTATGTCGGTCTGTCCAGCGGCAGCTAGGTTAGGAGCGAATCAGACTGGAGGCTGGAGCGAATCAATTGGGATTTTTCCTGCTGTCGATCGATATGGGAGGCGCTCGTTTGGGCCGCGAGCCTGCTATAGGGCATGCCTTGCACTTATGTTATTGGCCCATCCAAATTGAAACATTTTTCTTCATTTTTTACATTGCCTGCTCATGCGTTGGGACAAACAAAACTAGCCTGGGCCAACCTGGACGACTCAAACTAGGTGCACACTTTCCAGCCACCTAAGGCGGCCGCCCATACCAGCCCGTATAGTGGCATTGCCCCTTTTTGCGTGTATGATTGGGTAGTGAAAAATATTCCAGTGGCGCTTTTGATTTACCCACAGAATGGTTGAATTGCTTGTTTCTATGAACTGAGTTCGCCAACAATGTGAAGGATGCCAGTCTTTTCATCCTATTGTAGATTGCTTAGATCTCGATATGCCAAAAGTAATCGCATGAAATATACAGTAAAAGCCAGTGTGTTGTATGTGGCTACAACTAGTCTGACTACACGTCCTCATATAACATATCAAGGACGCACCATCTTACCAGATTAACCATTCGACTTACCAATGCAGTGTGGGAAGAAATAAGTATTGGGACTGCGTATCCAAGCAATTGATGCCATGGACTCCTTCGTACAACCTTGTAAGCGAAAAAGAAGTTGCAGTGTGCCTGTACAAAGAACTAGCATAAGTTCAGTTACCCGCTTCTTGGAATTTTAGTTAGCCACTTATTGCAAAATTGTTCAATTACGTTGCTTGGCTTAATTTAGTTTGCTACTGATTACATAATACCACAGCCTGTTAATCATATTGTAGACTGCGCCTATATATCTGTTTGATACTTACTGTTAAGAATTACCTATTTTCCTTAACTTAAATATCTACTTGTTTGTTTAACTGCTTTGCTGCGGCAATAGCGGGTTACAATGATGTTAATAACTACTTTTCAGCATCCAATTGAAACTCTTTAATTCCTTGTATGTTTAACTGATTTGCTGTTATAACTCCCAGTTGAGATGTTTTGCTAATTTCAACTTTTCTGAATCCAATCGGAACTTTAATGGCAAAACAGGTTAGCACAAGATCAAAGAGCGAGGTCACCATGGACGTTGCATCATCCCATAGCAGTGGCACCGGCCCAATCGTGCATTATGAATTTCCAACTGCTGATGCTCTAGAGGCTAAACTAGTGGTAGAAAGAGATTCTGCTTTTGCACTTAGAGATGAAGTTGACATGTTGAGGAAGCAAACAGCACAATCACAAGCAGTACTCAAGACAACCATTAAATATGTGGTGGATTTCAAAACGAAGCAAGATGAGACTGACCAGATTGTTAAGGTCCTGAAGGAAAAAAGGAAATTAAATTCCAACTTGGTAAATCATAGGTGAAATGTTCTTTCCATCATTGAATAACCTTTGTGTTGTCTGTTCATGTAATCAATCAAACCATTTGTTTTAGAGATCTTGTAATAATTGTTTTTTTGGTTTTTTGGTTTGTAATTTTATTTGAGCACAAGTCTGTATTAAATGATAAGACTCTGAGACATTTCATTTGGATTGCTGTGCCAGACCTACAAATATGCCAATAGGGCTGAATGTGCATTCGGCAATAGTAGTAGTATAGATGGACCATAAGTGGCACGCATCCGAAAGGGCCAAGATGCTGGCTAAAAAAAGCATGTTGTTGTAGCTAATAAAAAGTAGAGAGGCCTAGCTTATGTATGTTAGTTGATATTATTGATCCATATACTCTATAAGTGTTTATATGTCTGTCAGTTCTGTACATTCTTGGTTGATTGACTCGGTATTTGAATCTTGATACATCACTTGTGTACATATCTAAATGGGAGTACACATTATGTTGCGTGTGACATTTGAGTTGGACATGAAGTGTTCCAAATATTCGAATTCACCTTAAACTGGATTCTAGCTTCTGAATTTGTGTATCGGCATTTGTAAACCATATTCATATATGACAGTGGAATACATCTTTGTCGTCCTTTTGAAGATATATAAAAACACGTAGAATGATTTATAAAGATTGATATAGGAATACAAAATGCATTCGAATTTAGTTGCCAGGGTAAACGTGGATACTTATTGTCCCAAAATTCGAAAGAAGCGGCAAAATGTCCACTCCCATGTCGGCTGCCCGAAGCCAAGTGTTTGGGAGATGGAAATTACTGTGTACCCATTACATGGACAATCCATCGGCCTGATTTCCACTGCTCTAAATAGGGGTAGGTTAGTAACTTCAGTAGACGTGACACGACCGCCTCTGAGCCCATTCTGATACGGTGGGCGTCAAACATGGGCGGAAAAACACATTTGATTCAAGCTCGTCCGAAAGACCTCTGTTTCTCCCTCCATTCCCCATTCATACATGGTGGGCGGCAAAACAAACTCGACTCGGCCGAAATCGATGTAGGCAAATCTTTTCAATAGGGGCAGGTTTGTAACTTCACTCAGACGTGACACAACCGCCCTACCTGTCAGCCCCGTTCATACACCGTGGGCGCCAACCATGGGTGCCAACCACCCTCTCCTCGCCCGAAATCACTCTGGGCAAACATTGGCGATATGCGAGATTACCGTCCTATCCCCAACCGACGAGACGTCCAAATTTTAAATGGGGGCTAAGTTCGTAACTTTCCCATATTTCAGACAGGCACGTCCCAAAAACATGGTTCCCTGTACCTCTCCCTCCATTTTTCGATCCATACACCGTCCGCGCTAGAACACCCCATCCCCACACCAGCCTCCCTCTGCCACCCCATCCATCGCCGCCGTCCTCCACCACATCCACCGCCACCGTCCTCCATCATGCCGGAGCGCCTACCAAGACCGCGTCATCCACTGCTAGAGATGGACGTTTCTCATCCACGGCGACGGACCAATAGCCTTGCATCGCGTCCTCTCGCTTCATCGGCATCGTCGTCCTCTTTGTCGGGGCCGCTCACACGACCTTCTCTTCCACCGCAACAGGACTTATCCCCCGATGCACCCGTCTACCATCGCAGATCTGCTTCAATGGCACCGACAGCCATCGCACCCCGGATGCCTACACGGCGCTGCAAGAGAGCTGGTACTTCATATCTCCTCAACTTTTTGATCTCAACCAGAAAATAGATCTTAACTTGGTTACTCTACTTTCTTTTCAGCTCTTAGAATTTAGTTCTTAGTTCGAAGCAAACAATGAATGCTAAATATCATTTCTTCGGTTTGCAGTTTCAAATCTGGCACAGCCATAATACGGTTTAATTGATCATGCTTAGGGTTTAATTGATCATGTTGGTTCCGTGGTGCTTTCTTTAATAGAAATCAGAGGGGAAACCCTCTTTTGCTAAAAAAAATATGCTTAGAGTTTTCCCGTTTTATGATCACTATACAATCAGAATACGTGCTTCGTGTCATAATAACACTGCTAGACCCATCAAGCTAAACAAGCTTAGTTGTTCAAATATGAATTTGATATTATTAAAATAGAGTTGTTTAATTGGTCAGCTAAATGTTCCTAAATTAGTTTCGAAAATACATGTTCGCCGCTCGGGTGTGTATCTCTATAAGGTGCCCATGGTGGGCCGGCCCACCATGGGGTTTTGGGTCGTCCCAGGCCTCGATTCCCCTCTGTTCTGCTGCACGCTTCCGATTTCTACTCGCCCTGAGCCGCCTGCCTCGCCAGTGACTTGCCGTCCCCGGACGACATGACTCTAGGAGGAGACGCCGGACTAACAAGAGGCCAGGAGCCGCTCGCCCAACAGCGTCACCGCTGCCCGGGCGTGCCGTCGTGCCTACCTTCCTAGTCCGTTCAGGGCTCAGGCGTGTAGCACCCACCAAGCCAACCCGATTTATCCTGAGATACTTCCTCAACACTCAGCAACCACTCCTCATCACCCATTTTCTAATTGATTCATTACTCATTAGGCAGGATTGTCATTAGGGTTTGTTGTGTGCTCAGTTCTACCTACACTTACTGGTTCAGATGTATTTCAGTAATCTTTAGTACCTCTAAAGTTCACAGGGTTTTCAAAATTCCGGCCCTCGGAATAGACACTAGTCATTTTGGATTGTTGGTTGTAGTGACATTGACCCAGATTACTACTGCAAGCCAGGTTGTTGACAATTTTACTTGTCTTTCTTACTCATTTGATAAAATATCCAATTATTCACGTCGATTAGTTGCAAACAATAAGTGCTAGACAAACTTCTTCATTCAGATTTTGGATGGTCTCTTACTGCAGTTACAATTCTGCATACTTGTCCTAGTAAGCTCATAGGTAAATGATTGATTCACTACATCTATGCTTGGCTTGTCATATTTGTTGTCAATATTCTTTTAGGGTGGACCACCCTGTTTGTAAATACTGGAACCATAGACATGAGTGAAAAGTATTTCTCTATGTGATCTCTTCCATCATGTGTGGGCAACGAACACTGCATTGTATAGAAAGAAAGTGCCATTTCCCGCTTTTACATAGGTTTCGATCTTTTAAATGGAATACAATCTTCCTACTTGCTTTGTGTCGCACTACCAACACTCCACCCTTGAAGCTAAACATTATGCCACTCATAATTGCTTAGTTTATTTGTTCAAATACGAATTTCATATGATTCTAATGTTCCTACTTCAGTTTTGAAATGTGTGCCTGCCTGTTATGGAGACATAAGGGGTTTGTATTTCTGTGTGTGGTCTGGTTAGCATGGTTGGGGGGTGAACTTTGCATATGCAGGGGTTTATAGGGAGACACTCTTCAAGTAGAATCCGCAATGCATTCCATAGATAATCTGACTACTTATTATGTTTTCATGAATCTCAGATTCTGAACAGCATCATAATGATTATGAGCTTGCGCGCATGAAAAGAATAAAGCAGAACAATGCCATGGCTGTCAAACTTGGCATTAAGGGACTGAAATCAAGTCTGGATGCAATGTAATGCAAACGCTCTCCACCTACAGATTCATGCTCAGAATACGATTCTAATAGTGATTCTGAGCTAGAGGGAGACCTAAGTCAATGTAGCTCCGTAGTGGAGGAGTCAGAGGAAGATGCCCTATCTTATTCACCCATCAAGGTACTTGCTCTAACTTTCCAAGGTTACATTGCTCGCACATATCTTGCAATTGATGCTTTGCATTGCTTCTACTTTGTTGAACTGCCATTAGCTTAGTTTACACATCGTGTATGTGAATACGCCCTGCCTATCCATTTTCAGTACATATTCCATCTGTCATCATACCATATTTATCCATTCAAATGCTGTTCTTGTGTATCAGACGTTCAAAAGGAAGAGGGCGATTGCTGATCGTGGAGGAGCACAAGCAAAGTATTTGGAAAAGGTAGTGGCACCTGATAAATCAAATAGCCCATTAGGTGTAGTTGCAATATCACCTGACCCACAAAACACCCCAACTCTAGCAGACTCTAGCCCTACTACACTGGTCATTTCTGATGCCCCAACTCGGCAGACCCCAACTGCAGCAAACAGTATGATTATGCCAGTTGACACAGCACTAGCTCTACGACGCAAAACCCCCATTCCAGCAAAGAGTACACCAAATCTAGTTGCCAAATCCCTTTTCGAACCAGGGAGAGCCCCAATTGCAGCAAATAGGACCCTTGTTCCATTTCTTCCCAGTTTAGAAGATGAATCTTACGTTGTTGTCAGGAACTTTGTGCGCATCTTTCCTTCATGGAAAGATTATACCGCAGACACAGAACAATTTCCAGTCTTCCTCCGCAACTTACGGGTAAGTAATGTACTAATGTTATTCATGGTCATTATTGCATATGTTTCTGCTGACAGAAGACATAAGACTTCATTCTTTTAAATAGGCGAGGAGCAAACTGGATTGTGAAGACGAGCAAGGGTTGATTGCGCTTTTCAAGAACTGTTTGATGAAGTATCGTTCCTACTTGAGGCAAGCGCACTTCGATGTCAAGCCTCTGAACGAAATTTCTGTAAAGTCTCCGGTGCTACATTTATCCGACGGTGACTGGAACAATCTTGTTACACATTGGTCTCGGCTGCAGCGTAAGATACTGTCTATGCTATCACATCACAATTTGAACTACATTTCTACATTTGCCTTAATGTCTCACTTATACGAAAACTGTTAGCAGAAGAACATTCATTCTCAAGGGACCATGGAATCTCGCAACTATACTGCACACTGCATTGCTCTTGTGAGTGCCTCTTGCCCTGTATGACCATACTTAGTTTCATAGTTGTTTGATTATGTACCATCACTGTGCATGTTAGCCTTGTAATCATCCATTTGGTGGACATTATAAGATCCGTATGGACTCTTACATAAATTTAGAATCAACCCAATGCTTTTGAAGAGGTTTAGCTCTGCAGTCCTCTTGTAAGGACTGAACGTGGTCTATCACTGTACTTACATTAACAGCTACTTCCTCCGTCCCATAATATAAGAACATTTTGTACAGTACACCAGTGTTCAAAACACTCTTGTATTATGGGAAGAGGGATTGGTTCATTGTGTAGCATTCTGCATCTTATCTCCCCCGCCCACCATTTACTTAAAAAATATCAGATCTATATTTAATCTTACCAACAAGTAGAATACAGACAATGGCAGTGCAAAAGTGTAGCCCATTGCTCTTGTCAGTACATTTTGTCCTGTAATGCTTGTACTTCCAGGGATTGGTATGTTATTATGTAGCATCAATCTGCATCTTATCTTGATTATCCTCTATCCCTTCTAGTATTATCATATCTATAATTGCTCTATACAAAATGTAGAGTACAGGCAATGCTTATGAAGAAGATTTTGTGCTGAAATTCTTGAGGTATCCTTCCCTTGACATGGAGAAGGGCATTATAAAGCCGGTGTTAACTGTTAATGTAAGTTAGTCCTTCTAAAGCCTTTAACCTCAAGTGCTGTTTAATTTGCTCATACTCCCTATCGTTTACTACTGTTTAGTTTGCTGTTTCTACCAAAATGCATGTTCATAAGAACCGTAAGTTCTAAGTTTTACTTGTAAAACCAAATTCCTTATTCATACCATGCACATTACTTAATACTCCCTATATGTATGCTTTTTTTGTGGATCTATAATCCAGTGTGTGGTGAAGCAGCCCACGTTTGCACCTTGTCATCTCCTATTTTATCTTACTGATGTGGCTGATGATATGAACAACATGCTAAGCACATTATCCAAAATAGATACAATGATTTTCTTTGCCCTTCATCTATACTTGTTATGTTGACATGGTAATCCAGTAGTGTGGTGAGGCTCCCCGCATTATGAACAATGCCAAATTATGCTATTGATATTTTGAACTTACTCTTTATTTTCTAATTTGAAATTGGATGGAATTGACAGCACAGTTATCATCTTTGTTTATACACGTGCAAAACCTGTCATCTCTCTGCTTTGTTTCAGGGTGATATTACTGATGGCATGCACAAGTCTGCTGAAGGCTGTGAGACAAACCCAACATATATTGCAGCAAAGAAGGCAAAACATCTTCAAGATAGCGAGACAACCCCAAAGTCTTGTCTTGATGCAGTGTTCAAGTTACTTGAGACTAGCAGTCAGACAAGCTCATAGAATTCGTTGTCTGAATCAGTTCGACTTCTTCAGTCCCAAGTTCTAGCAGAAATGCATTCTGCAACTCAACTTCGACTTGAAGTCCTATCTCTAAGAAAGATTGTGGAGAACACCAATGAGAACCTCATCGCTAAACAACTACACCTGGAAGCTATGACCGACATGCTAGGCCGGTCTCATAGCCTTGCTCAGCAGCTTGCGCAGCAGTTCCCCGGCAAGGCTAACCTTTCTTAAACTGTCTTGGAAGTGGTCTCAGTTCAGTATTATTTTGTTACGCTGCAATGGTGCCCAGTTTTTGTAATCTGCTTCTTCGTTGCGCTTTATGATCACTGGTGGCGAACTTCGATGCCCAATGGATGTAATATACCTTAAATCCTTTGTTGTATAGTGTAGCCTTATTCTTAGTTACTATGTCGTAATTTCATTATTGTATAGAGTAGGTTTGTTCTTAATTCCTACTAGTTACTGCCATCATTTGCTATCTAAAAAAATCAGATGTAGTCGACCGGGCCGAAACATTTGACTCTAACGGGCCTGGATTTTAGCGGGCCATAATTGGGTCGGCCTGCATCTTTCTTGAGCCCAAATGATTGGGGCCTTCACACATTGCGCCAGGCCCAAACTTACACCGGCCTATATTTTAGTTGGGCCTTTTGTCGACCCAGCGCTTAGTTTGGCCTAGGTAGCGTTGGGCCATTAACAGGCTGAATATTATAATGGCCTGTTACGGCCGAGATGAAACCACGAGCCTTTAGCAGGCCAAAATGCATGTTGGGCCTCAATTTTCACTAGTCGTCGACAGGCCTTCAGTAGGCTGAAATGTAGACCGGGCCTTTTTGGGCCCAGTTAGCTCACGCGCCGTTACCAGGCCGAAACATATCTCGGACCTTAGTTGGCCCACTGATATCATGGGCCTTTAAGAGGCCTAAAGCTTAGTACAGGTATCAACGGGCCGAATTACGCGACAGGCCTTTAACAGGCCCAAAGTCATGTTGGGCTTAACTGTTGCCACATTTAGCATGGGCCGTTAGTGGGCCTGATGTCCCGTCGGATCATATGTGGCCCATGGGCAGCACATGCCATTCCTAGGCCGAAAGTCTCACCGGGCTAAAATGGGCCCATCTCTACATCAGGCCTCTAACAGGCCGAAAGTCACACCGGCCTGAAATGGGTCCATGTCTACATCAGGCCTCTAACAGGCCAAAGGTCAATTGGCCGTGGTTGGGCCCAAATATTCGGTGAACAATTAATGGGCTAGATCTGGCTTCGGGCCGCAAATGGGCCCAATTATTGGGCGAACAATTAACGGGCCAGATCTGGCTTCGGGCCGTAAATGGGCCCAAATTTTGGCCGAACAACTAATGGGCCAGATCTGCCTTCGGGCCGTAAATGGGACTTTATTAAGCAGACTGTTATTGGGCTAGCCCACTAGTACCTGATTAAGTACTACGGGCCTTTGACTGGGCCGACCCTTTTAACCTATATGGGCCTCTGTTGGGCCCCACCACGTCTCGACGTATCATAGGCATGTCTCCTCCAATGGATGGGCAACATCTGGCCCACTGACGAGCTGACAGGTGTTCCTTTCGGCCAATCAGAATTTTACACGTGGAAAATCCCCATTGGTCGGGGCTGTTAATGGGTTATCGGATCCAAAACCCGACCCGATAGCTTAACGGCGTTCCGTTATGGTGGATGCCACGTGTCGGTCACCCTTGACGAAAGCACTTCTGTGACACGCGATTTGTCGTCATGGAAGTGGACACTTCCGTGATGATAATTTTGGTAATGTCATGGAACACTTCTACGACAGCACATGTATGACTATCTTGATTCTGTTATAAAATCGTCATGGATGTGCATGCATGACAAAAAACGCGACCTACTATGACAAACACGTATCATCACGGAAGTGTATTTTTTTGTAGTGCCTCCAGCTATAAATTGAGCCCTCCCCTCCGTTCCATAGCAACCCACAGCACCATCCAACCTCCACACACACGCAACACAGCTGCAGCCCGTCCGGGCAGGCCTCTTGCCGTCGTGCTCGATCTGAGCTCACCGGCGACACCCATAGCTCAGCCTCCCCGTCCCCGACCTCCTTGAGCCCAACCAACCACCTAGGCACGTCCCTGGAGCCCCTCTAGTGCCGTCCCGAAGCCAGAGAGCCCCTAGAACAACCCCGCGCGGTCGCCTTCTTCCTCTCCGGCAAGACCCGACCACCGCAGCCGCTTGCGAGGTTGATTGCGAGCAGCTTCGGCCGTCTCTCATCGTGCCACGGGTACAGGCAGGTGTGCCGTAGCCCCCTCTCCATTTCTATCCCTCCAGTTTGGCCCTATGACTCCTACTCCCCAGCTTGAGCTCCAATGAAATGCCATCGCCTTCTATTTCTCTCCCCCTCCCCTCTCTCCTGACTGGTGGGGCCCACTGTCAGCCTCTCCACTCGCACCCGAAGCGGTACAAGTGGAGGCATATTTTGGCTTTACGCCATCGACATCACCCCCCTAGATTTTCTGTTTATTCAAATTAATTCAAATATTTTGACCAGAACTTTAACCTTGAATATCTCCTAGCCTATAAGTCCAAATGAGTTGATTCTTTTTGCATTTGGTTTTTTACAGAAAACTCTAGCAGCACACCAAAGTGTGGATTTTTCCTTGCTGCCTAGAATTTCTGGTGATTTTCAGAGTGGTTCTTGATATTTTGTTTTATGGTTTTTAAATATTTTCAGAAGGAGAGACTTGCCTTGAAGCTATCCAGGAGGAGTGTGAACCTCCTCTGCACTAAGGCAAACCACAATAACATTTGGATGGTGTCATCTCAATATCTATGATTTTCTACTTAAATATGAGCTTATTTTCATGCATTTAAAATAGTTAAATAATTATGATTAAATGCTTAGTTACTTTATCATGCTTGTTATGCTTGCTTTAGTTACTGGTTGACTGCATGCAGTAGTTTAATCAAGTAGAGTAAAATTTTGGCTTAATGAAAGTGCTTTGATAAATAATGGTAGTTTATTTTGATAAGTAAATATTCATATTAAAGATAAATGACTAAAAGTGAGGTTTGATAATAACCAGTGTAGTAATACTAGTAGTTTTGTTGATGAGTGGTGCAAGAAAGTTATTTCTTTGATGTTGATCCGTTCTTATGAGTTGCTTCTTGAGCATATCGGTTAGTTGCATGATCATGGCATCATATGGCTTGTAGTGAGTTTATTTTCAAGTTAAACATGAAAGTAATCCAACTTGAATATTAAGTTGATCAAGTCATGGTGCCTCTGAATCAGGTTCTTTTCAGTGCAACCACATTTACCTTTATGGTCGGTCTTGATTTTGTCCTTTGTCATGCCTCTTACCGGTGCCTCCAACAAGGGAAGGTTATGGGTGTGCGGTACTTTGGCCTGGTAAGCAGACATAACCTTGTGTGCTCATTTGTTTTTATGGTACCTCGTCCCCGTTTAGGACCATTTTGCCACGATGGTGGTCGAAGATGCCTTTGGTAGGCATGGGCCAGCCATGACATAGCCCTGAGAGGGAGTGAGTCAGAGTGGCCGGGAGAGTGTCATGGCAAGGGAAGGGTTTCATTTGAACTCCGTGGTCCACTCGAATGGGAGTGTGAGGCCCTTGAGTTCCTTAGTGTGGGTAAAGTGCGCTAACCTCTGCCGTGTGTATTTTAATCTATCGATAGCCATATCCTCGGTTATGGACACAACTTGGTAGTAAGTCACACCATGGATCAACAATTATAATTAATCTGGAACACTTGGTAGGATTGTGGCACTGGTTTCGTGATGAATTGTGGATCATGTGATGATCGTAAGCGAATGGCTTCAGTTGTGATCCGGTATGATCACCGTTCGATTAAAGTGGTAACTCGTCTAGTAAGCGAGTCCGAGGGACTCGGTGCACATGTCGGTTTCATTGCATCCGTAGTATCTCTTGCATTGCATTAAACCTGATTAATTTTCATGATATTGTTTGTCATTGTGCTTATGTTTGTTGTGAGCTTACAAGTACATTCAATGTACTGACCTGGCGTGTCATGCAAGCTTACACGCAAGACTGATCGGATTGGAGAGTGTCCCGCATCTAGCATCGTGTCCATGTTGGTGTCCCTGTACTATGGAGTTCCACTTTGTCGTGATTCCACTGCCGCATAGTTGATATGATCGACGACCTTTTCATGTTCACTAAATAATGTACATACTGTTCAACTACACCGTGTGTGCCGCTTGGCCTCTTATCTTGATGTAATATCAGACTTATGTACCCACTAGCATCTTCGCGGGTGGTGCTTCCGCGTCGTGCTCGCCGCCATGAGGACTGGGCTATTGCAACCATCCAGCCTCTACCTGATGAGGCACTGTTTCCTAATGTTAGAGAAGTGCTAGAGGATTTTCTGCAACATGATCCAGTGGCTCAAGTTGGGGTGAGAGAGATTCAACCCTGCCCGTTCGGGGAAGCCTATGTGCAGTTCAGACATGTGAGAGACAGAGATAGATTGGTTAGAGATAGCCCGCATGTATTTGGGGATGTCTTTATTTCTTTCACTAGACATAATGAGGGTCGGAACTGGAGAAGGGTTAATTTCAATAGGGTCTGTTGGCTGCTGATTGTGGGTGTTCCGTTTGATAACTACAACACTGAAGATATTGCTGCAGCAGTTGCTCGATTTGCCAAGATTATCACTTGGGAGAAAGAGGATGCTCTTAAGGGGAAAGTTCTTGTCAAGGCTAGAGTTACGGATTTGCATGAAATTCCAAAGAGCTTAAGATGGACTAAAGGGGAGATGTTTGAGGGAGAATCCTTGACTAGTTCCATTGAAGTTCTTATGGAAGAGATGCTGGGAGGGGGACCACCTGACGAGGAGCCTATTCCACCTCCTGGTATTGATCCTCATCCTATTCCTCTCAATGCAAATGACTTTACTAGATTTCATCATGCTGCGATCAATAATGCGCAAGAATAGGAGGATGATTGGGATGACTGGGAGGAGCAGGGGCATTGGGCCTTCCCTCCTCTTGTACAAATGCCACACCAGGTGCTTCAAGATGAGGTTATGGTGGATGACAATGAGGCAGTCCCTAACAGCATCATAACAACTACAGTATCTCTGTCAGAAGGTATCCTTTCTCACAATGTTGTGGGGGGGGGGTGTTAACAACAATGATGAGGTTAATCAGGCTGCTGCTGGTGAAGATGCTCCTATTTTGGGTGATGGGCTTCAGAACCTTCTACAAGCATATCCTCCTGACCTGGAGGAGCACCCTGAGATTGCCATCCCAGCTCCACTTGTTAATCAAGAGCAAAATATTCAGCAGGTTGTGGAACCAATCCAGGTTTTACCTCCCTTGGCACCACCTATTGGTTCTGAGCACTTGGTGCCAGTTGTGGAGGTTGTGGAGGCTGCTCAGGCTTCAGTGGGTTTGACCAACAATGATCAAGTTGTTGCATTTCAGCAAGATGCCCAGAAGTCAGTCCTCCATCCAGCTTCTTCTGAGATTCCTAAACAGGGTTCTGTTCAGAAAGATACCCTGTTTACTGCTCTGGAACAAGTTAATGAATCTGATGTGGCTTTGGGGTCTCACCAAGTTAATCCTATGCAGCCAGGTTCTTCTAAAGGTAATGAGCAAAAGGTCATCTCACCTATTTCCTCTGACTACTGCAATTTAGTACAATCACATACTTTCTTAGTTCTTGATGGAGAGCACTTAATTTCTGAAGAAGGTCTGGATTTATGGGTCAAACATTTTGCTCCATCCTCACAGGAGGTTCCTAATTCAATCACAGCAGAGATCCCTGTAAGTTGGTTCAATTTCATTCTGAACCTGTTGCTCAATCCTGATAGATTTGACTGGACTTTAAACTTGTTAAAATCCTCTTTATGGCACATTATGACTGATAACTGCAATGAAGAGGACACTATGACATTCATAATTCCTACTGCTTGTAATGTTAATCACGCTCCTGTTTGCCAGCAAACCAAAGATGCTAGCCAGGATAAATAAAATGATGGTGTCAGTCCTGCAGCTCATTCTTCCTCTGAGGAGCAGCCCCCTAAAGAGAATTTCTCCAAATAATATCATCCTTCTACCAGCTGGTGAAGCCATCTCTAGGAAGAGAATAGGAAAGGGGCACTGGTGGAAACTCAGGTAAGAAGGAGTGGCAGAATTAGAGAGGAGAATAATGGGTACAAAAGAAATTCATGTGCTAGTAAGGAGTGTTTACCATGCAATGTTGTCCCACCTATCATTCAGAATAAGATTGTCAAAAACCTCACTAGTGCTTTTAGCAAGGTTGCTAAGGAGGATCTCCAGGAGAAGTTGGCTAAGAGGCCAAAGAAAAAAGAGCTGGAGCATGAGGAGTTGCCCAAGGTTTCTGAGGCCAAGGGAGACAACTCCAAGGATAGTTCTCCATGATTAGATCATTCTGTGATAAAAGTGGGTCTAGGAAGGTGGCAACTTTTGCTGTAGGTTTGTTGCATGTCTGGTTCTATATGACTTTGGTTCTTAAGGGATGTAAAACTCTTATTTTGGTTAGCTGCTACTGCTGGGTCTGCCTGATGCTTGTCCCGTGTGTGACATATGTTAAATGCTTGTATTATGGATATGTGGTCTGGTTCCTACTGCTGCCCATTGTTATGTGTGAGGGCACATCTAAGTGGTGTGAGGTGCACTTGCAAGTTTGGGAGCTTCTTCACACTAGCTCTCTTAAGATTTTATTGGCTCAAGGGCTGGACCTTGAGAGGATCTCAAAACACATTAAGTTTACTTCATGAATAATCACAAATCATGGAACATACTAAACTAGAACATCAGAGGCATCAATCTCTGACAATAAATGGTTGGCTATCAAACAGAAAGTGGAGGAAAGTGCTGCTAGAATTCTTTGCTTACAAGAAACAAAAAGAGAAAATTTTCACCTTGCCTACATTAATAAGTTTTGTCCTAGAAGATTTAATAAGTATGAATTTCTCCCTTCAATTGGAGCCTCTGGAGGAATTCTCATTGCTTGGAATGAAGGCCTTTTAAAGGGAGAATTAATGTTTTCAAACAGATTCTCTTTATCTGTTAAATTTACCTGCAACAACTCTGCCCAAACATGGATTCTCACAAACATTTATGGCCCCTGTGAACAAGCTAATAAAGTAGATTTTCTCAATTGGTTTAATAATATTGAAATGCCCCCTGATGAAGACTGGATTATTGTGGGGGATTTCAATTTCATCAGATCTCCTTCTGATAGGAACAAACCTGGGGGTGACATCAATCAGATGCTCCTTTTTAATGAAGCCATCAGCAATTTGGGTTTAGTGGAGCTACCCCTGATAGGCAGGCAATACAGCTGGAGTAATATGCAAGAAAATCCTCTGCTAGAAAAGTTGGACTGGTTTTTTTACTTCTGCTGCTTGGATGACTTCCTACCCTGACACAACTGCCCTGCCTCTAGCTAGGCCCATTTCTGACCATCTCCCTTGTTTGGTTAAAGTGGGGACTTCAATTCCTAAATCCAAAGTTTTTAGGTTTGAGAATTATTGGCTAAAGCATTCATCCTTCAAAGACATTGTTAAAAATGCATGGGATATCCCTGTTGGTTTTTCTGAACCTGCTAAAATCATTAATGCCAAGCTGAAACACCTCAGAATAAGCATCAAATTATGGATCAAGGATATGCCTTGTATGAGAAAACAAATTGCTGATATTAATGAGTGCACATACTTGCTGAATTTCTTTGAAGAATTCAGAGTGCTCAGTACATTTGAATGGAACTGCAGAAAGATTTTGAAAGAACAATTAATGACCATCCTCACCAACCAAAAGATTTATTGGAAACAAAGAGGGAAGATTAAGGGAGTCAAGTTTCGAGATGAAAATACCAAGTTTCTTTCATACTAAAGCTTCAATCAACTTCAGGCATAATAAAATTGCTATTCTTAGAAATGAGGACAATGTGGAAATCTCAAACCATGCAGGAAAAGCTGGAATTCTTTGGGAAGCTTTCAAAAGAAGATTAGGGCAATCAGAGGGGCATACTATGCATTTTGATCTGCACATTCTTCTGGGGCAATAGAACAATCCTGAGTTATTTCAAGATTTAGAAAAGCTTTTCTCTGATGAAGAATTCAATCAGATTGTCAAGGAGCTGCCACATGATAAGTCCCCTGGTCCAGATGGTTTCGACAATGAGTTCATTCAGTATTGTTGGGATATTATAGGTACAGATGTCAAGAACCTCATCCATGCTTTTCATGCTGGCAACATTTCTCTGGAAAGCATTAACACTTCCTACATCACATTGATTCCAAAGAAAGAGGTGCCTATGACTCCCAATGACTTCAGGCCTATATCTCTACTTAATGGGGTATTCAAAATTATTACAAAATTATTGGCAAATAGACTTCAGAAAATAATTCTGCAACTCATCCATATCAATCAGTATGGGTTCTTAAAAGGCAGGGTGATTCAAGATTGTCTTGGCTGGTCCTATGAATATTTACACCAATGCTTCAAATCAAGGAAGGAACTACTGGTTCTAAAATTGGATTTTGAAAAGGCATTTGACACAATTGAACATCAAGCCATAATTGACATCTTGAGCGCAAAAGGTTTTGGGGAAAGGTGGATATCTTGGATTCAAATGTTATTCAACTCTGCTTCTTCTGCTGTCATGTTAAATGGAGTTCCTGGCAAGAAATTTTATTGTAGAAGGGGAGTCAGGCAGGGAGACCCTCTATCTCCTCTGTTGTTTGTGTTGGCTGCAGATTTACTGCAATCCATTCTTAATAAAGCAAGGGATCTTGGACTGATCACTGCTCCTATACAACTAAACTCATGCTCTGATTTCCCAATAGTTCAATATGCAGATGACACACTGTTGGTTATGAAAGCAGATGCCAGAAAACTCTTTTGTCTAAAAGCTCTCCTAAATACTTTTGCCACAGTCACAGGTCTCAAAGTAAATTACAGAAATCTGTCATGGTTCCAACTAATGTCACAGAGGATAGGGTTGAAATCTTTACTAATACTTTGAATTGCCAAAGAGGAGTTTTCCCCTTCACTTACCTGGGACTTCCTTTAGGCTTATCCAAGCCCACTGTGGAGCAATGTATGCTAATGGTTCAAAGAATTGCCAAAAGGCTGGCTGGCTTGGCTACCTTTATGACAAGTGCTGGAAGATTGCTTCTGGTTAAATCTGTGCTGGCTTCTTTGCCAATCTTTTTCATGGCTTGTCTAGATGTGCCTGTAACTATCAAACAACAAGTGATAAAGTACTTAAGACACTGTTTATGGAGAGGTTCTGACATGGAGGATCACAGGCCAGCCTCTGTTGCATGGACAACTGTTTGTAGACCAAAGGTGCAAGGTGGCCTGGGAGTTATGGACATTTTTGCTCAAAACAAAGCTTTGTTAATGAAAAATCTACATAAATTCTACTACAGGCATGATATCCCTTGGGTTAACCTCATCTGGGAAGCACACTACCAGGATAATAAGCTACCAGGGAATGATTTGGTTGGGTCCTTCTGGTGGAGATCTATTCTTCAATTATCTGATCAATATAAAGCCATGGCCAGATGTAACTTAGGGGATGGTAGAACTGCCTTTTTTGGTCTGATTTGTGGGGCAATGCTATCTTACAGCAAGAATATCCTCATCTTTACTCTTTTGTGCAAGATGCCACAATGACAGTGCAACAAGTGGTGAACACTGAGTACCTTGAAGATCTGTTCCACCTGCCTCTGTCCAACCAAGCATACCAGCAGTTTCTCCTGTTAGAAGAAGTTTGCCATGATCTAAGACAATCTGAATTTCTAGGTATGTCTGAAACTTGGAGTTACATATGGGGAAACAGTAACTTCTCTGCTTCAAAGGCATACAGAATGATCATAGGAGTCAAACAAGTTCCACCCCACTTTGCCTGGATTTGGAAGTCTTCATGTCAACCTAAGCACAAAATGTTCTTCTGGATGCTACTACATGATAGACTGAACACAAGAAACCTGCTGAGAAGGAAATCTATGGTCTTGGAAGAATACAATTGTGCTGTGCTAAATTGCCAACAAGAAGAAACTCTACATCATTTATTATGGGGGTGCCAATTCTCTAGGACATGCTGGAATTTCATATGTCCAGAAAGATCTCCAAACTTGTCTGTGCTAGAGGCCTTCCAAGATCTGAAGGATAAGTTGAAGGTTCCTTTCTTCATGGAAATCATCATTCTGGGTTCTTGGGTTATCTGGATTACAAGAAACAATAAGATTTTTGAGAACATTCAGCCCTCCTTCCAGGGATGGAAGCATATTTACTTTGAGGAACTAAAGTTGCTGTCCCACAGGATCAAGATTAAACATGCTGCTGAATTCAACACCTGGCTGGCTAGCTTGCTGGTTTCATGAGGAGTCTTTCTTTTAGTTTTAGGATTAGCTTTTTTATTCCTTTCAGGAGCTCACCTCAAGCCCTTGTTTGTGTCTTTTTTCTTGTTTCCTTAGTCTTAGCTAGCTAGATTAGCTTGATGTATAGTTTGCTTTATTTCTATATGTATAGTACTGCTCTTTTTAAGTTTTAATAAAAATTGCAGTGGGGTTTTACCCTAATGTTCATAGTCAAAAAAAATAAAGCGGTTGTTTCTGTACCATGATGTTGTGTGTTGCCAGAAGACTTGATCTCTGGGCTGGTAATGCAAGGTAAATCGGTTGCTCTGAACTGGGGTGCCACAACGCTTGGTATCAGAGTTGCGCTGAATGTAAGACACGCTAGACCGTTAGTGCATTAGTGAAACGGTAGATAGTTGCGTCTGAGTGCCGGTAGTCATAGAAATTGGTTGCTGCATTGCATGCCTGTTTATTTGTTGTTATTACTAATCATATGGTGATTATGAGTGTAGATGGCACCAGTTCCAATCTTGTACCATCTGGATCCAGCTCCGTACACATTGCCGCATCTGCTTCAGAACGTGTGGTGATGACTCTATCTAGAGGGTGTTGATCTAGTGTATCAGGTGTATTGGGAGCAGCTGGTCTGTTCACTATATGAGTATTATGCTGAGGCCACTCTACACCACAGTTCCCCTTCCGACGCTTACACTCGTTCCTCTAAGGGTGGTTTCGCTTCTACGCCATCTCAGGCGGTCCAGTTTGGTGCTATCGAGGCTCTTGTAGACTTGCGCTACAAAGAGGTTCACATGCACACCCACCCAGGTTTTTACTACTACCCATCTCTGCACGAGAATGGGTGTATTCGCTTCCCTCTTATTGATCCGGCGTGCGATCGTCCTTCTAGCCACCTTTCTCTTATATCATTGCCACTTATCTCTTGATCTATGAGTTAGCTTGAGAGCTAAGCCAAGATCGGATAGTCCTTGTTGGAGCTCAGAATAGGAACCCTCTACCACTGTCGGTTTTACTCCATACATTCCTCCCACTTCTAGTACCCCGATGACCCCCCAGGGTACCACCAACCCTTTGGCAGTGACTCCTCGCAATGCTCCTGCTACGTGGTCTTCCCTTGTCGCTACTCCTGCAGCTCCCATGCTTAGATCCCATCTTGCACCTGCCCCTAAGGGAGAGTCCTCGTGGTAGCGTCGTAGCATTTCTTTCAATCCGGAGGTCTCCACTATCAGTTCAGGATCTGAGTCTGGCTCAGGAGAGGAGCCTGCAGCAGCACCAGCCGAGCAGTAGATCGCTAGAGTATCATCTTCGTCATGAGTACGATGTATGGATGTAGTCGTATGTGTCATGAT
The DNA here is from genome assembly GCF_018294505.1 of Triticum aestivum. Taxonomy (NCBI): domain Eukaryota; kingdom Viridiplantae; phylum Streptophyta; class Magnoliopsida; order Poales; family Poaceae; genus Triticum; species Triticum aestivum. The sequence goes on along the minus strand of NC_057798.1, from coordinate 586,960,898 downwards.
GTTTAGTTTCATGTATGAGGGTAGTGAACCCGTCATGATGTTACCTTTTATGCTGAGTCTATGTATAATTATGTTGGAACCTTTTATTCGCCTTGGTTTCTTTTCGCTGTGTTTTTCTGGGTGTGTCACTGCTTTTTCCTTGCATTTTGGATATTTCTCATCATGGTTGCCTTGTATTGGGAAAATAAATAATAGGATAACGCGAGGAGGTAGCAGCAGCCAAGCTTGTGAGGATGTTCCTGTTTGTCGCTCCGCCCGGCAAGCAGGACATTCCCCCGAGCCATACCAGCCACCACCACCTCCATCGCCACATCCACCCTCCACTGAGCAGATTATGCGAATGTTTGAAGAAAGAAGAAACAACGATCTGATGGAGATGCTGAAAAGTGTGCAAGTTATGGTTGGACAAAATGGAAATCAAAATGGTCATTACTCCAAGCTGTCAGATTTTCAAAGGACCAAGCCTCCCAGTTTCAGTCAAGCTATTGATCCATTGGAAGCCGATGATTGGTTAAGGACTATAGAGAGGAAGATGGAAATTGCTCGCACTAAAGAAGGAGACAAGGTTCCATTCGCAACGCATTATATCGAAGGAGTTGCCACTATATGGTGGGATAATGCTAAAGCTATGTGGCCCGCAGACGAGGAAATTACGTGGACCAAATTCAAGGATCATTTCCGCAAGTATAATACACCCACCGAAATTATGAAGATCAAGCAGCGCGAATTCCTCGCCATTACTCAAGGAAGCATGACACTAAGTGAATACCTGAATAAATTGAATCATTTGGCCCGGTATTCTCTCTATGATGTGGCCACTGAAGAAAGGAAGGTCGACAAATTCCTTGGCGGACTGAACCAGCACCTCAGATGCACTCTCATCATGTTTGATTTTCCGGACTTCCAAACTCTGGTGAACAAGGCCCTCATAGTAGAAAGGGAACACAAGCTCATGCACGACAGCAGGCCCGCAAATAATGATCACAAGCGAAAATTCGAGCCTAAGGGCCAGTTCTTTTGATGGCTTCTAGAATAAGCTGCCCTTACCTAGCTTATTCTAGAAGCCCAAACAAATTTATTTTTTTAGAAGCCTAGTACTTAAGACTTGAATAGTAGTCTTATTAAAAGAAAGTTTTGGTTAAGCTTCTAGAATAAGCTGGGTAGGGGGCAACTTATTCTAGAAGCCCAAAAAAGCTAGCAAAAGAACTGACCCTAAGAAGGATATGCAACTAGTGAAGAAGGCTCGTACATGGCAACAGACTCAAGTGGAGTACAAACCCAACTGGCAGTAGAATGTCAACAAGACCACTACTCAAGTCAAGAATGTTGCCTCCAATCTGGTGCGTGAAGATTGTCAGCGCAACAACGCCTGTTTCAGCTGTGGACAAACCAGACATTACACCAGACAATGTCCCAAGAATGGCAAACCAATAGCCTCCTACCATCCACAAGCAACCACCTGGAGTCATATTCTGACCCAAGGGCCATCCAAGGCCAAATCCATCATATCTCCGCTGACGAAGCCCAAGAAGACCCAGAAGTCGTTATTGGTATGTTCCCTGTTAATAGCATACCTACAGTAATTTTATTTTACTCTGGGGCTTCCCACTCTTTTATTTTGTGGAGTTTTGCTGCCCAAAACAAAATTCCCTACTCGATTATGGGCAAAAGTATGATGGTACAATCCTCGGGATTGGTGCTCCGAAGTAATTTGGTCTGCCGAAATTTGGAAATTGAGATAAAGGGAGTCAAGTTTCCAATAGCTTTGATAGTCATTGAATCTGATAAATTGGACATTATTCTGGGAATGAATTGGTTGACCCAATACCAAGTACACATCAACTATGTGACCAGAGAAGCCATCATGGTAAATCAAGAAGGTCGCATCGCAAGTTGTTATGCCCGTAGAAGTATACCCAAGAAGGATATGGTATTCTCAGCTGTGGTCGAAGAAGTGAAATCAATTCCTGTGGTCAGTGAGTATCCATATGTATTTCCTGAGGAACTTGCCTGGAATGCCGCCAGACAGAGAATTGGAGTTTGCTATTGACTTGGTGCCCGGGACTGCACCGATATATAAGAAATATTATCGGATGCCTTCGTCAGAATTGGTGGAGTTAAAGAAACAGCTTGATGAAATGCTACAGAAAGGATACATCCATCAAAGCTCTTCACCTTGGGATCACCCGCTATATTCGTGGATAAAAAGGACGGCAGTCTTCGGATGTGTGTAGACTACCGACAGTTGAATAACGTCACCATCAAGAACAAGTATCCACTGCCAAGAATTGAAGATTTGTTTGATCAACTCAGTGGGGCCAAAGTATTCTCCAAGATTGATTTGAGGACCGGTTACCATCAACTCAAAATCAGGAAGGAAGATATTCCCAAGATCGCGTTCACCACTCGGTACGGTCTTTATGAATATATTGTTATGCCATTCGGTCTCGCCAACGCCCCCGCCTTTTTCATGCATATGATTAATAAGGTGTTTATGGATTTCTTGGATAAGTTTGTGGTGGTGTTCATCGATGATATCCTTATTTATTCAAAAAGAAAAGAAGAGCACAAGGACCACCTCCGAGCAGTGTTGAAAAGACTCCATGATCATCAGCTTTATGCAAACTTCAGCAAATGTGAATTTTGGCTCTACCAAGTGGGATTTCTGGGGCATATTATCTCAGCTGAAGGTATCGTCGTGGATCCAAGTAAAGTGAAAGATGTGCTTGATTGGTCCGCACCCACGACAGTCTCAGAAATCCAGAGTTTCCTTGGATTAGCCGGGTATTATCGCAGTTTTATCGAAGGATTCGCTAAGATTGCAAGTCAATGACAGAGCTCCTAAAGAAGGATAAGAATTTTATATAGACTGAGGACTGCGAAAGGAACTTCAACGAGTTAAAAACCAGGCTGACATCCGCGCCAGTATTGCCTCTTCCCGACATCTACCATAGTTTTGATGTCTACTGCGACGCATCCAGGAAAGGACTCGGATGTGTCCTCATGCAAGATGGCAAGGTTGTGGCCTATGCATCTCGACAACTACGGCCTCACGAAGGAAATTACCCAACTCATGATTTGGAATTGGCCGCAGTGGTGCATGCCTTGAAGATTTGGAGACACTATCTGAATGGAAAAAGGTGTCAAATATTTACGGACCACAAGAGTCTCAAGTATATATTCACTCAACTGGACTTAAACCTCCGTTAGCAAAGATCGCTTGAGTTGGTTATGGATTATGACCAAGGAATAAATTATCACCCGGGAAAAGCTAACGTGGTAGCAGATGCCCTCAGCCGCAAGACCGTCAGCCTGAATGCTCTACTGGATACGTTGCATCCCAAACTCTGTGAAGAAATGGCTCATCTCAATTTGTCTATAGTGGATGCCCGTATGGCCAGCATACTGGAAATGGCTCCTACTCTCGAGGAAGAAATTCGCAGCGCTCAAGAACATGAGGATTCACTGCAATCATATGCCAAGCTTGCCAAGGATTTCTCTAAGGATAAAATGGTACACTGAGGTTTCAAGGAAGGATTTGCGTACCCAAACAAGAAAGTCTGAAAAAGAAGATATTATCAAAAGCCCACGAATCTTTGTAATCGATTCACCCAGGTGGCACCAAAATGTATGAAGATCTCCGCCAGGTATTTTGGTGGGAAGGAATGAAGAAAGACATTGTTTACTTTGTAGTTTGTTGCAACATATGAAACAAGGTGAAGGCGGAACATCAGAAGCCCGTCGGACTCCTTCAACCTTTGCCCATATCACAATGGAAAAGGGACGATGTCTGCATGGACTTCATCACCGGCTTACCAAAAACACACCAAGGGTATGACGCAATATGGGTCATCATGGATACCTTAACCAAGGTGGCTCATTTTCTGCCTATCCGGACCACCTATCGTGCTAATCAACTTGCACAACTATATGTGTCCAGCATCGTCAGTTTGCATGGCGTACCAAGTACCATCACCTCCAATAGAGGATCTCTCTTCACTTCAACCTTCTGGTCCCGTCTACATTAAGCCTTCGAGACTGCCCTGAAATACAGCACAGCTTATCATCCACAGACAGACGGACAGACCGAGCGGGTAAATCAAATACTCGAAGATATGCTCCGAGTATGTGTATTGGCCCAAGGACCTAAGTGTTGGGTAACGTACTAATTTCAAAAAAATTCCTACGCACACGCAAGATCATGGTGATGCATAGCAACGAGAGGGGAGAGTGTGTCCACGTACCCTCGTAGACCGAAAGTGGAAGCATTAGCACAACGCGGTTGATGTAGTCGTACGTCTTCACGGCTCGACCGATCAAGCACCGAAAGCACGACACCTCCGAGTTCTTGCACACGTACACCTCTATGACGTCCCTCAAACTCCGATCCAGTCAAGTGTTGAAGAAGAGTTCCGTCAGCACGACGGCGTGGTGACGATGATGATGTTCTACCGATGCAGGGCTTCGCCTAAGCACCGCTATGATATTATCTAGGTGGATTATGGTGGAGGGGGCACCGCACACGGCTAAGAGATCAATGATCAATTGTTGTATCTAGAGGTGCCCCCTTGCCCCCGTATATAAAGGATTAAGGTGGGAGGGGCGGCCGGCCAGGGAGGAGGCGCGCCATGGGAGTCCTACTCCCACCAGGAGTAGGACTCCCTCCTTTCCTTGTTGGACTTGGAGAAGGGAGAAAAGAGGAGGGAGAGAGAGGAAGGAAAGGGGGGGCGCCGCCCCCCTCTCCTTGTCCTATTCAGACTAGGGCGGAGGGGCGCGCGGCCCAGCCCTGGCCGCCTCTTCTCTTCTCCACTAAGGCCCACTATGGCCCATTAAACCCCCGGGGGTTATGGTAACCCCTCGGTACTCCGGTAAAAATCCTGATTTCACCCGGAACACTTCCGATATCCAAATATAGGCTTCCAATATATCATTCTCCATGTCTCGACAATTTTGAGACTCTTCGTCATGTCCGTGAGCACATCCAGGACTCCGAACAACCTTCGGTACATCAAAACTCATAAACTCATAATACAACTGTCATCGTAACCTTAAGCGTGCGGACCCTACGGGTTCGAGAACTATGTAGACATGACCGAGACACATCTCCGGTCAATAACAAATAGCGGAACTTGGATTCTCATATTGGCTCCCACATATCCTACGAAGATCTTTAGCGGTCAAACGCATAACAGCATACGTTGTTCCCTTTGTCATCGATATGTTACTTGCCCGAGATTTGATCGTCGGTATCTCAATACCTAGTTCAATCTAGTTACCGGCAAGTCTCTTTACTCGTTCCGTGATACATCATCCCGTAACTAACTTATTAGTTGCAATGCTTGCAAGGCTTATAGTGATGTGCATTACCGAGTGGGCCCAGAGATACCTCTCCGACAATCGGAGTGACAAATCCTAATCTCAAATTACGCCAACCCAACAAGTACCTTTGGAGACACCTGTAGAGCACCTTTATAATCATCCAGTTACGTTGTGACGTTTGGTAGCACACAAAGTGTTCCTCCGGTAAATGGGAGTTGCATAATCTCATAGTCACAGAAACATGTATGAGTCATGAAGAAAGTAGTAGCAACATACTAAACGATCAAGTGCTAAGCTAACAGAATGGGTCAAGTCAATCACATCATTCTCCTAATGATGTGATCCCATTAATCAAATGAAAACTCTTTGGTCCATGGCTAGGAAACATAACCATCTTTGATAAACGAGCTAGTCAAGTAGAGGCATAGTAGTGACACTTAGTTTGTCTATGTATTCACACATGTATCATGTTTCCGGTTAATACAATTCTAACATAAATAATAAAGATTTTTCATGATATAAGGAAATAAATAATAACTTTATTATTGCCTCTAGGGCATATTTCCTTCAGTCTCCCACTTGCACTAGAGTCAATAATCTAGTTCACATCATCATGTGATTTAACACCAATATTCATATCTGTATATGATTAAGACCCATAGTTCACATCGTCATGTGACCAACACCCAAAGGGTTTACTAGAGTCAATAGTATAGTTCACATCGCTATGTGATTAACACCCAAAGAGTACTAGGTATGATCATGTTTTGCTCGTGAGAGAAGTTTAGTCAACGGGTCTGACACATTCGGAGCCGTATGGATTTTGCAAATATTTTATGTCTACAATGCTCTACACGGAGCTACTCTAGCTAATTGCTGCCACTATCAATATGTATCCAGATTGAGACTTAGAGTCATCTAGATTAGTGTAAAAGCTTGTATCGATGTAACTCTTTACGACGAACTCTTTTATCACCTCCATAATCGAGAAACATCTCCTTAGTCCTCACTAAGGATATTCTTGACTACTGTCCAGTGATCTACTCTTAGATCAAAATTGTACTCCCTTGCCAAACTCAGAGCAAGGTATACAAAAGGTCTGGTACACAACATAGCATACTTTATAGAACCTATGACTGAGGCATAGGGAATGACTTTTCATTCTCTTTCTGTTTTCTGCTATGGTCGGGTTTTGAGTCTTACTCAACTTCACACCTTGCAACACAGGCAAGAACTCCTTCTTTGACTGTTTCATTTTGAATTACTTCAAAATCTTATCAAGGTATGTACTCATTGAAAAATCTTATCAAGCATCTTGATCTATCTCTATAGATCTTGATGCTCTATGTGTAAGCAACTTCGCCGAGGTCTTTCTTTGAAAAACTCCTTTCAAATACTCCTTTATGCTTTCCAAAAAATTATACGTTATTTCTGATGAACAATATGTCATTCACATATTCTTATCACAGAGGCTGTAGTGCTCCCACTCACTTTCTTGTAAATACATGCCTTTTAAAAAGTCTATATAAAACCATATGCTTTGATCAATTCATTAAAGCGTATATTCCAACTCTGAGATGCTTGCACCAGTCCATTGATGGATCGCTGGAGCTTGCACATTTTGTTAGCACCTTTTGGATCAACAAAACATTCTGGTTGCATCATATACAACTCTTCTTCTACAAATCCATTCAGGAATGCATTTTGACATCCATTCGCCATATTTCATAATCATAAAATACGGCAATTGCTAACATGATTCGGACAGACTTAAGTATCGATACGAGTGAGAAAATCTCATCGTATTGAACACCTTGAACTTGTCAAAAAACTTTTTGCGACAAGTCGAGCTTTGTAGATAGTAACACTACTATCAGCGTCCGTCTTCCTCTTGAAGATCCATTTATTTTCTATGGCTTGCCGATCATCGGGCAATTCCACCAAAGTCCATACTTTGTTCTCATACATGGATCCCATCTCAGATTTCATGGCCTCAAGCCATTTCATGGAATCTGGGATCATCATCGCTTCCTCATAGTTTGTAGGTTCATCATGGTCTAGTAACATGACTTCAAGAACAAGATTACCATACCACTCTGGTGCGGATCTTATTCTGGAAGACCTACGAGGTTCTGTAGTAACTTAATCTGAAGTTTCATGATCATCATCATTAGCTTCCTCACTAATTGGTGTAGGAATCATTGGAACTGATTTCTCTAATGAACTACTTCCCAATTCGGGAGAAGGTACAATTACCTTATCAAGCTCTACTTTCCTTCCACTCACTTCTTTCGAGCGAAACTCCTTCTCTAGAAAGGATCCATCTTAGCAACGAATATTTTGCCTTCGGATCTCTGATAGAATATGTACCCAATAGTTTCCTTTGGGTATCCTATGAAGACGCACTTCTCCGATTTATGTTCGAGCTTATCAGGTTGAAACTTTTTCACATAAGCATTGCAACCCCAAATTTTAAGAAACGACAACTTCAGTTTCTTGCCAAACCACGGTTCATAATGTGTCATCTCAATAGATTTTGATGGTGCCCTATTTAAAGTGAATGCAGATGTCTCTAATGCATAACCCCAAAATGATAGTGGTAAATTGGTAAGATACATCATAGATCGCACAATATCAAAAAAGTGTGGTAACGATGTTCGGACACACCATAATGTTGTGGTGTTCCAGGTGGCGTGAGCTGTGAAACTATTCCACATTGTTTTATATGAAGACCAAACTCGTAACTCAAATATTAACCTCCACGATCAGATCCTAGAAACTTTATTTTCTTGTTACGATGATTCTCCACTTCACTCTGAAAATCTTTGAACTTTTCAAATGTTTCAGACTTGTATTTCATTAAGTAGATATACCCATATCTGCTCAAATCATCTGTGAAGGTCAGAAAATAACAATACTATCCACGAGCATCAACACTCGTTGGATCGCATACATCGGTATGTATTATTTCCAATAAATCAGTAGCTCGTTCCATTGTTCCGAAGAACGGAGTTTTAGTCATCTTGCCCAAAAGGAACGGTTCGCAAGCATCAAATGATTCATAATCAAGTGATTCCAAAAACCCATCAGCATGGAGTTTCTTCATGCACTTTACACCGATATGACCCAAACGGCAATGCCACAAATAAGTTGCACTATCATTATCAACTTTGCATCTTTTGGCATCAATATTATGATTATGCGTATCACTACAATCAAGATCCAACAAACTATTTTCATTGGGTGTATGACCATCGAAGGCTTTATTCATGTAAACAGAATAACAATTATTCTCTGACTTTAAATGAATACCCGTATTGCAATAAACATGATCAAATCATATTCATGCTCAATGCAAATGCCAAATAACATTTATTTAGGTTTAACACTAATCCCGAAAGTATAGGGAGTGTGCGATGATGATCATATCAATCTTGGAACCACTTCCAACATACATTGTCACTTCACCCTCAACTAGTCTCTATTTATTCTGTAACTCCTATTTCGAGTTACTAATTTTTAGCAACCGAACAAGTATCAAATACCCAGGGGCTACTATAAACACTAGTAAAGTACACATCAATAACGTATATATCAAATATACCCTTGTTCACTTTGCCATCCTTCTTATCCACCAAATATTCAGGGAATTTCCGTTTCCAGTGACCATTTCCTTTGCAGTAGAAGCACTTAGTTTCAGGCTTTGGTCCAGCTTTGGGCTTCTTCACGGGAGTGACAACTTGCTTGCCATTCTACTTGAAGTTCCCTTTCTTTTCCTTTGCCCTTTTCTTGAAACTAGTGATCTTGTTTAATCATCAACACTTGATGCTTTTTCTTGATTTCTACCTTCGTTGATTTCAGCATCACGAAGAGCTCGGGAATCGTTTTTGTCATCCCTTGCATACTATAGTTCATCACGAAGTTCTAGTAACTTAGTGATGGTGACTAGAGAACTCTATCAATCATTATCTTATCTAGAAGATTAACTCCCACTTGATTCAAGTGATTGTAGTACTCACACAATCTAAGCACTTGCTCACTAGTTGAGCAATTCTCCTCCATTTTTAGGCGAAGTATTTGTCAGAGGTCTCATACCTCTTGACACGGGCATGAGTCTCAAATATCAATTTCATCTCATGGAACATTTCATATGTTCCGTGACGTTTCAAAAAATGTTTTTGTAGTCCCGGTTCTAAGCCATAAAGCATGGTGCACAAAACTATCAAGTAGTCATCATATTGAGCTAGCCAAACATTCATAACGTATGCATCTGCTCCTACAATAGGTCTATCACCTAGCGGTGCATCAAGGACATAATTCTTCTATGCAGCAATGAGGATAAACCTCAGATCACGAACCAAGTCCGCATCATTGCTACTAACATCTTTCAACTTAGTTTTCTCTAGGAACACATATAAAAACATACGGAAGCAACAACGCGAGCTATTGATCTACAACATAATTTGCAAAATACTACCAGAACTAAGTTCATGATAAATTAAAGTTCAATTAATCATATTACTTAAGAACTTCCACTTAAATAGACATCCCTCTAATCATCTAAGTGATCACATGATCCAAATCAACTAAACCATGTCTGATCATCACGTGAGATGGAGTAGTTTTCAATGGTGAACATCACTATGTTGATCATATCTACTATATGATTCACGCTTGACCTTTTGGTCTCAGTGTTCCGAGGCCATATCTGTATATGCTAGGCTCGTCAAGTTTAACCTGAGTATTCCGCGTGTGCAACTATTTTGCACCCATTGTGTTTGAACGTAGAGCCTATCACACCCGATCATCACGTGGTGTCTCAACACAAAGAACTTCCGCAACGGTGCATACTCAGGGAGAACACTTATACCTTGAAATTTAGTGAGAGATTATCTTATAATGCTACCGTCATACTAAGCAAAATAAGATGTATAAAAGATAAACATCACATGCAATCAAAATATGTGACATGATATGGCCATCATCATCTTGTGCCTATGATCTTCATCTTCAAAGTACCGTTATGATCTCCATTGTCACCGGCATGACACCATGATCTCCATCATCTTGATCTTTATCAATGTGTCATCACATGGTCGTCTCGCCAATTATTGCTTTTGCAACTATTGCTATCGCATAGCGATAAAGTAAAGCAATCATATGGCGCTTGCATCTTATGCAATAAATAGATAACCACAAGGCTTCTGCCCGTTGCCGATAACTTTGCTATAAAACATGATCATATCATGCAATAAAATTTAGCATCATGTCTTGACCATATCACATCACAACATGCCCTGCAAAAACAAGTTAGACGTCCTCTACATTGTTGTTGCAAGTTTTATGTGGCTGCTACGGGCTGAGCAAGAACCGTTCTGTAACGCCCCGGATACAACTTTCCATATTCGTAACTCCGACTCTTGCCATTTCCGGCTATGTGATTTATTATTTTCTCCGTGGTTGGGTTTTTGTCTGTTGTTTTGCATTTTGTTCTTGTTATGCATCTCGTCTCATGTCATCATTCGCATTGCATCGGCATCGTTTTCATAAAACTCGTGGTCCGCTCATATTTGCCGCTTGTCTTTGTTGACCGTTCTGAGACCAACCACCCACTTGCACGCGATCGCCTTGTTCTTCTGCACAGCGCACAGACCCCTCCCGCGCGTCCGAAACTCCCCCGAACCCGACCCGGGCTGTCGTACCCGTTGGGTCCGGATCATCCCCAAACATCCTGAAAGTATCTTCGGTTCTTTGTTGGACTCCCCTAAGCTAATTATTCTCGTTCGCCCGATTATGATCGGAGGGACCGGATTAACCCCTCCCCTAATCCACTGGTTATATATTAGCAGGCAAACCCTAGTCCGGGCCATCCCATCCATTCCATCCATCCCGTCCGCCGCCTCCTTCCTTGTTTTCCTCTCCTGTCCAATCCACCACCGACCAACCCCCTTCTTCATCGGGATCCCTCCCGATCCATTCAACCAACCAGTCTCCATCTCCTCCCGATCCAAATCCTCCCCGACCAAATTCCCTTGATTTCTGCCGCCGTCCAACCACAGCAAAGCTGCAGCCTCCCTCGCTCTCTGGATCAGCAAGAGCCCGAGGCTTCGCCTCTGCTCGTTCCCGCCCGTGCACGCCCGTCCGCTTGGCTGGAGGCCACCCCGACCTGCTCCTTCCACACCCTGCGGCCGAGGGCCCCAACCCCGGCGTCCACGTCGCCAGTACCTCAACCAGCCGAAGCTTCTTCCATGCCGTGCACCACCCAAGCCATGGCGCTCCGCCGCCCCTAATTTCGCCCGCGAAGGCGACCACCTGCAGGTCGCTGCTTCGTCCTGGAATGGATCCTCATTGCCCCAAGCCTGTGCAAGCTGTCGAGCCCCGCCGCCGCCAGGAACGGGACCCCACCGCCCTGAACTGGATCCCCGCCGTCCCCGTCGTCTGCATCTCTTTTGGCGAGCACCACCAGGTTGTGGCGCCCCTGCCTTCCATCTCTCCCTTCCGCTCTCCTCTCTCGCTCACGTATCTCTCTCTCCCTCTCTGTGTTCAGCGCCAGGCATGGAGCCCTGATGCCCAAGAGCTTTGTTTTCGACCCGATCTCGCCGAGATCGGCCCGGCCTGCGTCCCAAGCTCCCCTGCTGCGCCGCCGCCCTGCTTCCATGTCCCGCCGTGGCCTCTGCTTCTCCCTGCTGCTGCCCGTTCCCCTGCTTCACGAACGAGATGACGACGAAGCCGCCCGCCTGCGTTGACCACGCGCGTGCGGGCCTGCCAAGCCGCCTCTTCGCCGTGGCCCAGCCGCGCCAGATCCGGCCTGCCTGGCCTCCTCCCCACCGACCGGGCCTTGGCCCATGGTGAGGCCCCCCTGCAGTGCCTCTTTTGTTTTTCTTCTGCTGGCCCAACATGCAGTAGATTCGGCCATGTTATGTTTTTTTTACCATCTGCGATTTGTCTAATTTCCAGAAAACTGCATATTTACAGATTGACCCCTGTTGTTCATGCATATAATAACTCCACAACCGTGCATCGGATTAAAATGTTTTATATATGTAAAATGCTTAGAAATTTGTGTAGTTTAATAATATCCTACTTTCATCCCTGGTTAAAATGTTTAAAATGATGTTTGCATTTAATTTGCTAAATGCCATGCTAAAACGATTTATTTTATAACTAAATAACCGTAGCTCCGTTTTAAATAAACTTTATATGTAAATGGGGTGGAAAAATTCCTAGTTTAACATGGTGGACTTTATTTTCTTGTTTAACAACTCTAAAATATGGTTTAGGGCAGAAAAGTATCAAACTCAAAATATGCATATGAGGATTTTCCGGAATTGTTGTTTGTTGTTTCCAGCCTCATTTAAACTTGCCTAGTTAGGTAGTTTTCATATGCTTCACCCCTTGCCATGTTTAACAACATTTAATATTGTTTGGTAGCTTATACGAGATTAAACTAAATAGTTGATGTGGTGCTTTGTCAATATGCAACTCGTTGCATATTGAGCTCCACTTAATTTGTAGCATTGTTTGTTTCACTTTACCATGCCATGCCTCTTTAAACCGGACATGCATCATACTTGATTGTGCATCATGCCATGTTTATGCTTGTGTGTTTACCATGTTGTTTGCTTCTTTCCGGGTTGCCTTCGGTTTCATTCCGGAGTTGTGAGGATTCGTTCGACTACGTCTGTTTGTCTTCTTCATGGACTCGTTCTTCTTCCTAGCGGGATTTCAGGCAAGATGACCGCTACCCTGGATCTCACTACTATCATTGCTATGCTAGTTGCTTCGTTCTATCGCTATGCCGCGCTACCTATCAACTGTTCTTCAAGCCTCCCAATTGCCATGTCAGCCTCTAACCTTTTCACCCTTCCTAGCAAACCATTGCTTGGCTATGTTACCGCTTTTGCTCAGCCCCTCTTATAGCATTGTTAGTTGCAGGTGAAGTTGAAGATTGCTCCATGGTGGACAGTATTTATGTTGGGATATCACAATATCTCTTATTTAATTAATGCATCTATATACTTGGTAAAGGGTGGAAGACTCGGCCTTATGCCTGGTGTTTTGTTCCACTCTTGCCGCCCTAGTTTCCGTCATACCAGTGTTATGTTCCCGGATTTTGCGTTCCTTACGCGGTTGGGTGATTTATGGGACCCCCTTGACAGTTCGCTTTCAATAAAACTCCTCCAGCAAGGCCCAACCTTGGTTTTACCATTTGCCTCACCTAGCCCTTTTTCCCTTGGGTTTCCGGAGCCCGAGGGTCATCTTCATTTTAGCCCCCCCAGGCCAATGCTTGTCCAAGTGTTGGTCCAAACCGAGCGATGTCCAGCGCCCCCTGGGCAATCAGGGTCTATGCCAACCCGACATCTGGCTCATCTGGTGTGCCCTGAGAACGAGATATGTGCAGCTCCTATCAGGATTTGTCGGCACAGCGGGAGGCTTTGGTGGTCTTGTTTTACCATTGTCGAAATGTCTTGTAAACCGGGATTCTGAGTCTGATCGGGTCTTCCTGGGAGAAGGTATATCCTTCGTTGATCGCGAGAGCTTATCATGGGCTAAGTTGGGACACCCCTGCAGGGTTTAAACTTTAGAAAGCCGTGCCCGCGGTTATGGGCAGATGGGAATTTGTTAATGTCCGGTTGTAGATAACTTGACACCAGATCCGAATTAAAACGCATCAACTGCGTGTGTAGCCGTGATGGTCTCTTTTCGGCGGAGTCCGGGAAGTGAACACGGTTTTGGGTTATGTTTGACCTAAGTAGGAGTTCAGGATCACCTCTTGATCATTACTAGTTGACGACCGTTCCGTTTGCTCTCTTCTCGCTCTTATTTGTGTATGTTAGCCACCATATATGCTTAGTCGCTGCTGCGACCTCACCACCTTACCCCTTCCTTTCCCATTAAGCTTTGCTAGTCTTGATACCCATGGTAATGGGATTGCTGAGTGCTCGTGGCTCACAGATTACTACAACAACAGTTGCAGGTACAGGTTATGTGATGATCTTGACGCGAGAGCGACGTTACTTGTTTTGGAGTTCTTCTTCCGCTTCTTCTTCGATCAGGGGGTAGGTTCCAGGTCGGCAGCCTGGGCTAGCAGGGTGGATGTCGTTTGAGTTTCTGTTTGTGTTTCATCCGTAGTCGGATGGTGATCTTATGTATGATGATGTTGTATTCGTGTGGCATTGTATGCGTTTGTATGTATCCCCATCTATTATGTAATGTTGATGTAATGATATCCACCTTGCAAAAGCATTTCAATATGCGGTTCTATCCTTGGTGGGACCTTCGAGTCTCTTTAGGATACTATCGCATATTGGGCGTGACACGTTCTTACCTACGCATCAAAACCACAACGATAGTTTGTCAAGTTGGTGTTGTTTTAACCTTCTCAAGGACCGGGTGTAGCCACACTCGGTTCAACTAAAGTTGGAGAAACTGACACCCGCCAGCCACCTATGTGCAAAGCACGTCGGTAGAACCAGTCTCGCGTAAGCATACGCGTAATGTTGGTCCGGGCCGCTTCATCCAACAATACCGCTGAACCAAAGTATGACATGCTGGTAAGAAGTATGACTTGTATCGCCCACAACTCACTTGTGTTCTACTCGTGCATATTACATCTACGCATAAAACCAGGCTCGGATGCCACTGTTGGGTAACGTAGTAATTTCAAAAACTTTGCTACGCACACGCAAGATCATGGTGATGCATAGCAACAAGAGGGGAGAGTGTGTCCATGTACCCTCGTAGACCGAAAGCGGAAGCGTTAGCACAATGCGGTTGATGTAGTCGTACGTCTTCACGGCTCGACCGATCAAGCACCGAAAGCACGGCACCTCAGAGTTCTTGCACACGTATAGCTCGATGATGTCCCTCGAACTCCGATCCAGCCGAGTGTTGAGGGAGAGTTCTGTCAGCACGACAGCGTGGTGACGATGATGATGTTCTACTGACGCAGGGCTTCGCCTAAGCACAACTACGATATTATCGAGGTGGATTATGGTGGAGGGGGCACCACACACGGCTAAGAGATCAATGATCAATTGTTGTATCTAGAGGTGCCCCCCTGCCCCCGTATATAAAGGAGCAAGAGGGGGAGGCCAGCCAGGGAGGAGGTGCGCCACGGGGAGTCCTACTCCCACCGGGAGTTGGTCTCCCTCCTTTCCTTGTTGGACTTGGAGAAGGGGGGAAAGAGGAGGGAGAGAGAGGAAGGAAAGGGGGGGCGCCGCCCCCCTCTCCTTGTCCTATTCGGACTAGGGGGGAGGGGGGTGCGGCCCAGCCCTAGACGCCTCTCCTCTTCTCCACTAAGGCCCATTATGGCCCATTGAACCCCCGGGGGGTTCCGGTAACACCTCGGTACTCTGGTAAAATCCCGATTTCACCCGGAACACTTCCGATATCCAAATATAGGCTTCCAATATATCAATCTTCATGTCTCGACCATTTAGAGACTCCTCGTCATGTCCGTGATCACATCCGGGACTCCGAACAATCTTCGGTACATCAAAACTCATAAACTCATAATATAACTGTCATCGTAACCTTAAGCGTGCGGACCCTACGGGTTCGAGAACTATGTAGACATGACCGAGACACGTCTCCGGTCAATAACCAATAGCGGACCTGGATGCTCATATTGGCTCCCACATATTCTACGACATAACAACATACGTTGTTCCCTTTGTCATCGATATGTTACTTGTTCGAGATTTTATCGTCGGTATCTCAATACCTAGTTCAATCTCGTTACCGATAAGTCTCTTTACTCGTTCCGTAATACATCATCCTGCAACTAACTTATTAGTTGCAATGCTTGCAAGGCTTATAGTGATGTGCATTACCGAGTGGGCCCAGAGATACCTCTCCGACAATCGGAGTGACAAATCCTAATCTCGAAATATGCCAACCCAACAAGTACCTTTGGAGACACCTATAGAGCACCTTTGTAATCACCCATTTACATTGTGATGTTTGGTAGCACACAAAGTGTTCCTCCGGTAAACGGGAGTTGCATAATCTCATAGTCACAGGAACATGTATAAGTCATGAAGAAAGCAGTAGCAACATACTAAATGATCAAGTGCTAAGCTAACGGAATGGGTCAAGTCAATCACATCATTCTCCTAATGATGTGATCCCGTTAATCAAATGACAACTCTTTTGTCCATGGCTAGGAAACGTAACCATCTTTGATAAACGAGCTAGTCAAGTAGAGGCATACTGGTGACACTTACTTTGTCTATGTATTCAGACATGTATCATGTTTCCGATTAATACAATTCTAGCATGAATAATAAACATTTATCATGATATAAGGAAATAAATAATAACTTTATTATTGCCTCTAGGGCATATTTCCTTCACTAAGTGGGAAGACTGTCTGTCGTACGCCGAGTTTTCTAATAAGTCTCCAGCGTACCTATAATTTATGAAGTATTCGTGCTATTATATTATCTGTTTTGGATGTTTAATGGGCTTTATTATAAACTTTTATATTATTTTTGGGACTAACCTACTAACCGGAGGCCTAGTCCAAGTTGCTGTTTTTTGGCCTATTTCAGTGTTTCGCGGAAAAGGAATATCAAATGGAGTTCAAACGGAATGAAACCTTCGGGAGAGTTATTTTTGGAACAAACGCAATCCAGGAGACTTGGAGTAGACGTCTGGGAAGCAACGAGGTGGCCACGAGGGTCCAGGGCGCACCCTACCCCCCTAGGCGCGCCCCCCACCCTCATGGGCCCCTTGTGGCTCCCCTGACCGACTTCCTTCGCCTATATATACTCACGTACCCTAAAAACATCGAGGAGCATAATAGATCGGGAGTTCCGCCGCCGCAAGCCTCTGTAGCCACCAAAAACCAATCGGGACCCTGTTCCGGCACCCTGTCGGAGGGGGGATCCCTCACCGGTGGCCATCTTCATCATCCCGACGCTCTCCATGATGAGGAGGGAGTGGTTCACCTTCGGGGCTGAGGGTATGTACCAGTAGCTATGTGTTTGATCTCTCTCTCTCTCGTGTTCTTGATTTGGCACGATCTTGATGTATCGCGAGGTTTGCTATTATAGTTGGATCTTATGATGTTTCTCCCCCTCTACTCTCTTTTAATGGATTGAGTTTTCCCTTTGAAGTTATCTTATCAAATTGAGTCTTTAAGGATTTGAGAATACTTGATGTATGTATTGCGTGGGATACCCGTGGAGACAATGGGGTATTCTATTGATTCACTTGATGTAGGTTTTGGTGATCAAATTGCGGGTTCCGTGACCTTGGGACTGTATGCGTAGGGGTTGGCACACGTTTTCGTCTTGACTCTCCGGTAGAAACTTTGGGGCACTCTTTGAAGTTCTTTGTGTTGGTTGAATAGATGAATATGAGATTGTGTGATGCATATCGTATAATCATACCCACGGATACTTGAGGTGACATTGGAGTATCTAGGTGACATTAGGGTTTTGGATGATTTGTGTCTTAAGGTGTTATTATAGTACAAACTCTATGATAGATCGAACGGAAAGAATAGCTTCGTGTTATTTTACTACGGACTCTTGAATAGATCGATCAGAAAGGATAACTTTGAGGTGGTTTCGTACCCTACAATAATCTCTTCGTTTGTTCTCCGCTATTAGTGACTTTGGAGTGACTCTTTGTTGCGTGTTGAGGGATAGTTATATGATCCAGTTATGTTATTATTGTTGAGAGAACTTGCACTAGTGAAAGTATGAACCCTAGGCCTTGTTTCCTAGCATTGCAATACCGTTTACGCTGACTTTTATCATTAGCTACCTTGCTGTTTTTATAATTTTAGATTACAAAACCTATATCTACCATCCATATTGCACTTGTATCACCATATCTTTGCCGAACTAGTGCACCTATACAATTTACCATTGTATTGAGTGTGTTGGGGACACAAGAGACTCTTTCTTATTTGGTTGCAGGGTTGTTTGAGAGAGACCATCTTCATCCTACGCCTCCCACGAATTGATAAACCTTAGGTCATCCACTTGAGGGAAATTTTCTACTGTCCTACAAACCTCTACACTTGGAGGCCCAACAACGTCTACAAGAAGAAGGTTGCATAGTAGACATCATTTTCCTACAACAACAGTTTCCATACCAGTTTGAAGATGTCACCATATGAAACTCTATATGGCCGGAAGTGATGCACTCCACTGAACTGGTCTCAAACTGGAGACAGTCGTATCTTTGGAACAGACCAAATGATGGAAGCTGAGAAGCAAGTCAAAGAGATTCGAGACAGACAGAAGTTGGCCAAGTCACAACAGAAGAGTTACTATGTTGCCAAGCACTGTCAGATCAGATTTGAACCAGGAGAACACATGTATCTCTGAGTCACCCTGATGAAAGGAATTATGAGGTTTCAGACCAGGGAGAAGTTGGCACCCAGATACATTCACTACAAAAAAAAGACACATCCGTGACATTTTGGGCCAAACGAAAAAAATCTGTCATACATATGACACTTCTATGACGATAATTGTGACAAAACCCGGTATCATCATAGATGCGGTGGGCTCCTACTTATATGACAAAAAATCATGATAGAAAATGGGTGTTTCATCCTGGGCGGGCCGGAGACTCAGCTGCATGACATTCTTTGGGTCGTCCATGACGAAAAAAAACCGTGGTAGAAGCGAGGGCGAGGAAAATTTTGGGGAGTTCCCGGTTATGGTGGGTGGTCGGGGGCCGAGCGATGCGTGTTTCTCTCATACACGTACGCACGTGTGTGCGAGGCGTTGGCTCTAACTGAACCTGAGCGAGTCGTTGGGCTCTAACTGAACCCGAGCGATTGCACTGCAGGCTACGCGTTCTGAACCCGAGCGATCGATTCCTTCGCTACTGCTGCTAACTGAAGCCGGTCGATGCTGCCTCTCTGGATGAACAGTGAGCATTGCGGGGAGGGGGGGGGGTGGATGAATAGTGAGCGGTGGGAGTGGATGAACAGGACCCGTGGCATTGCCTCTAGATGAACAGGACCCCGATCGATCGAGCCGGTTGGGGCTGGATGAACAGGACCCCATGGAGGGCTGGATGAACAGGACGACCCCGTGGAGGGCTGGATGAACAGTACATGGTGGAGGGGTGGATGAACAGTAGCCAGTGGAGGGGTGGTTGAACAGGAGCCCGTGGAGAGGGGTGGTTGAACATTAGCCGGTGGAGTAGCGCGTGGTGGAGGCTGGATGAACAGGAGCCCGTGGATGAACAGTCGCAGGTAGAGGCTGGAGGAGGTCGATGGTGGATGAACAGTAACCCGTGGAGGCTGGAGGAGGTCGACGGTGGAGATGAACAGTATCCCGTGGAGTCCCGTTTTGCGGTATGCCACACCCCTCCCGATGAACAGGACACCCGTTTCGACCGTAGCGCTCCAACACTAGTCCGTTTTGTCCGTTTTGTGGTACGCCACACCCCTCCCGATCAACAGGACCCCCGTTTCGACCGTAGGAGGTCCGTTTCGTTCGTTTTACGGTACGCCACACCCCTCCCAATCAACAGGATCCCGTTTCGAACGTGGCCGGTCGAACACAAGGCCGTTTCCTCTGTTCTGCGGTACGCCAGGCCTCATTTCCATCGCCTGTTCCGTCCAAGCCCTCCCAATGAACACGACGATGCATTCCGTTCTGACCCAGCCGGTTGGCTCCCCATGAACACGACAATGACGTTGTTTCCGTTCTGACCCAGCCAATGTACACGAGCCCTGGTCGTATGTATATATGCGCGAGTAGGCGTTCGAGACCCCGCCCGTATGTACACATACGTGGCCGTATTTTCTTTCTTGCACACTGCCCGTTGTACGTACATGTACATGCTACGTGCGCGCCTCTACTATGACACGTGTGCGCCTCTACATCGACCAGTATATATGTACGTACATGTTCGCGACCAGAATGACAATGCTACGTACGCTTCGACCAGGTGGGTCCCGACTGTCAGGCACTTCCTTGCGTGCGAAGATGTAGCTGATGGGTCCCAGCAGTCAGGGGGGCGAACATTTTTTTAGACGCACTTCCTTGCGTGCGAAGGTATAGCTGGTGGGTTCCAGCAGTCAGGGGGCGAATCGTTTTTTTGCCCGAACGCACTTCCTTGCGTGCGAAGGTGTAGCTGGTGGGTCCCAGCAGTCAGGGGAGAAACGTTTTTTCGCGAAATAAGGTGGCCCGTCCGGTGGATCCCCACTGTCAGGTGGAGGAATAATTATTTTGCGCGTAATAAGGAGGCACTTCCTTGCTGCGGTCGTGGACCCAGCTGTCAGCCTCTCCACATACAGTCCATGTCCGATGGAAGCCGTTCCTTGACCATGTTGACCACGCCGCACCGAGAGCACCATGGCGGTGGACGATGGCGAGGCCTAGGAAGGGGATGACGCGGAGCCTGGGAAGACGCGGCAATGGATGCCCATGCAACGAGGAGTACGAGGGTTCACTGGTTCGCTGCGGTGTGAGGCTGCCGTCGCCGCAGAATAACAGGGGGTGTGGTGAGTAGAGGGATGGCCTGGCCAGCGGTGGGAGTAGTAGGCGGCGGTGAGGCCTCCGCCGCATCGCAGCCAGCCACGGGAGGCAGGAGCACAAGGCACGATCGGCGCTGGTTTGGGCGGCTGGAGCAAGAAGACCAGAGGTTGAAGAAGCACTACGGCCGTTGGATGGACATCATACGGTCACTGGAGCTAGAATCTTGCATATTGACTAAGTTGACAAAGCCCTCTGTCCCCGTCAACTTAGTAGGCCCACAAGTCAGCCTGCCACTATACTGGGTCCTAGCTAACAGGGGGAGTATTCATTTTTTTGTGCGTAATAAGGAGGCACTTCCTTGCATGCGAAGATATAGCTGGTGGGTCCAAGCTGTCAGCAGCGGTAACGTTTTTTTCGCGACATATAGAGGCCCTTTCAGTGGGTCCCTGATGTCAGGTGGAGGAATCATTATTTTGCGCGTAATAAGGAGGCATTTCCTTGCGTGCGTCCATGGACCCAGCTGTCGGCCTCTCCACGTATAGTCCACTTCAGATGCATGTCGGTCGTTGACCACGTTGACCATGCCGCACCGAGAGCACCAGCGAGGTGGACGACGGCGAGGCCTAGGAAGGGAACGACACAGAGGCAGGGAAGACTCGACAGTTGTTTCAGACACGGAGGGGAGTACGATGTACGAGGGTTTACTGGTTCCTCTGCCGTCGCCGGAAAATAACAGCAGGTGTGGGTGAGTAGAGGGATGGCTAGGCCAGCGATGGGAGTACGGTGGGGCGGTGAGGCCTGCGCGGCAGCACAGCCGGCCGCGGGGAGGAGGGAGCAGGCAGTCCCGTCGGCGCTTGTTTGAGCGGCTGGAGCATGAAGAGCAGAGATTGAAGAAGCACAACGGCCGTTGGATGGACATCCAACAGTCACTGCTCTCGAGTGTTGACTAAGTTGACAGGGTGTTGCGTGTGCATCAACCTTTTTTTATGAAAGCATACGCGTCAACCTGTAGTAGGCGCACAAGTCAGCCTCAAATTTGTGGAAAACAGCAGACACCCCATCTGCCATTATTTCTAATAATGTACAGCCCATTTGCTAATTCTTAAGAATTTTTTTGGAGCCCATCTTCTTTTTGTTAGCATTACACCCCATATTGTGGCCACGGTTAAAAAGTATACGCAATTTTGCATATTTAGGTGCGGTCAACTGTTTTTAATCCAGAAATATCGATTCCCATTCAAACTATTTTGAAAAAATAATTTATATAAATATAAAATCCAAATAATTGTCCAGGCATAAAAATCAATGGAATTTAAAATCTTGTAATGAAAAAAATTGAAACTAACTCCCGGTGTTATGTGTTTTTAAAATGTACAGCCCATTTCTTGGCAAACCGAATGAAACTCTCCTCGTCTTGAAAGATTTGCAGCCCACCAGGGCCGATAAAGCAAGTAGGCCTTGTTTGGGTATTTCTTTAGAAAAAATAGAACTGGGTTAGCCATTTTCAGCAAGAAAAAAACACAACTGGGCTCATGATGTGGTAAACATAAATAAAACCCTGGCTAGACGGGCCACGGCCCCCGCATAGCCCCGTTGTTACCCTGATCCGTTGCTAAAACTAGTATAAATAACAACTGCTTGTTCCTCAAAAAATCTACGAGACCTGCTGGGTCCCTAGTGTCAGCCGCTCGTAGTGTAATTCTCTCGTTTATTGACTACGTTGACAATGGCGTGAGCCCCAGATGTCCAACCATTAGGAGGAACCATATTTTTGGGCTTGTAATATAGAGGCACTTGCTTGCATACTTCCATGACGCTGGTGGGTCCCTACTGTCATCCTTTCCACCTACAGTCATCTCCTTGTTCCTCTTGGTTGTTGACGACGTTAACAACGCAAGAGGGCGGCGCACCACGCACGGCGAGCGAACCAAGGCCGCAAGGCGGAGGACGACGGCGAGGCCTCAGACGGAACAAACAAGAGCCGTGGAAGATGCGTCGGTCCAGTCGCAGGCGGAGGGGAGTACGAGGGTTGACTGGTTTGGGTGTGGGTGCGTGTTGGGGCTGACGTCGCCGGAGAATAACAGGACGTGTGGGGGAATAGAGGGAGGGACTAGCCAACATTGGAGGGTACGTACGGTAGGGCGGCGGAGGCGTAGCCAGCCATGGGATGCGAGAGCAGGCGGAGCCGACGGGGTGGTTCGGTTTGGGCGGCTGGAGGAAGAAGAGACAAGAGATAGAAGATACACGACAGATGTTGGATGTCAATCCAACGGCTGGTAGGCAGAATCGTTTGTTGACTGGCTAGTAGTCGACACCACCTTGGATAGGCTATTTCCTCGCGGGTCCCAAATGTCAGAATCCAAATCTGTCACGGTCATGCAGCCTTTCCTATGAAAATTTACAACCCATTTGATGTGCTAGTTCGAAATAAGTTTGTGGGTGCTGGTGGGGGCTAATCACTTGGCTTCTGTAATGCACAGTGAGCTCAAGCAGCCGGAGAGAGTGATGTTATGTCCCTTGGTTGGGATTTGTTACAATATTTCACTCTAAATTAAACGAATGACAAGCCATGCCTTGTTTCAAAGAAAATATGACAGTCACAGTCGAGCTGAAAAGGACAGGAACATCTAACTCTAGCTTACAAACTGTACAAAAGCACGAGGGTTAATTGTTCATCAGGTTTACAAAAAAACCAGGTTGAAAAGGGCAACAACATCTAACTCTAGCACTGTTTTCGGCAGTCATAGTCAAATGGATCGGTCAGGTCCATAGAATGAACATCCTGGGTCGTAAAATTTACTGGATTATGACCACAATATGTTGTAAATAGAAGCCTGGCATGTTCAGATGCTCTTTTGCGCACCTGAAACTCCTTTTTTGCTCTTCGACATACCCATCCATCAAAACCATGCCGCTGATAAACTTAAGCCTGATGGACAATAGTAACCTCGCATTCAGCAGGAAGAATGTGACAAATCTAGTGTTTGCACGGTTGGCTACATATCGTTCTAGAGTTATTGTCTTCAATCGAATCTCATGAGAAGTGAGAAAATCCTGATGCTTACGAATCCACCGATTGGTTATAACTTTCTTACCCCGTCCTGTTGCCTAAATAGACATGAAGATTGAAAACAGTTAAGGTCTAAAAAAAGAGTGTCGAAAGAGAAACAACTGAACGGTTAATTCTAGTACACTATATGCGGGCTTCCAATGTGCGTGTGAAATTATCACCTTTATATACAACTTCTCCAAACATGGAAAGCATAGCAGCAAGCCAATAATCTTGTTCAGATCAAAACTAATAATTTGGATATATAAGATCTTGACAGAATCCAGCACCATTTATAGGCCATCCATGGAGAAACTCTTCATTGAGCATAGAACATAATATTAGTACAAAATGTGTACTCCAAGATGATATATAACTTATGGGCAGAAATTTAAAATGCAGTTTATGGTTACAAGTGTAGATGATAATATAAAGTACCTGAAGAACTATGGAGCCAAACACCATATTGAAATGAGCACAGAGATCATGTATTACACCCAAGGTCTCCAGTTTAGGCGCAGAGAGGACGGTTATTTGCAACGGTGAATAACTAGAATCAAGGATCAACCTTTGAAGTGAAGGGGCATCTTGGATGATGAGCTGCCTTCCGTCAAAAGAAATTTCAATTCTTACAAGGTTAGGCGACTTTATTTGGAGACAACAGATTCTAACTGTGAAAACAAGCACCAAGCACTCCAGGGCAGGGCAACTGGAGTGGATGATGTTGTGCAATGAGGCCTCCGATATACGAACCCGCACAATTGAAAGTTTCTTGAGAAATGGGAGTCAAAGGTTTAGTACCAGATTGTCTGGTAGGTAGCACAGCGCAAAGGTGGCGGTGTGGAGAGAGGAGGAAAACCGCGAGATGGACATTGGTGCAGGGCACAAGTTCATGGCGTTCGGTATGTGGTATGTGATTTCCAGGGGAATAGTAGAACTCAAGCAGTTGTAGTTCTGTGAATTCAGGGGATTTCAACCAGGTGTCCACCGTTCAAGGCATGGTATGCTTGCTCAGGTAGCATGACGGGATGCAGAGGCTTTGAACGGAGCCCTGGTGGGAGGAGATGATGGCTCTGGGGATTTCAAAACCATTGAAGAGAGATAGCTGACGACACTCGAGATTAAGGGGCACGGCGCGCCATAGAGGGTGCCACCAAATTGAGAGGACTTGGGTGCGGCAGCAATCCTTGGTGGGGAGAAGCGAGATGATCTCCCCAAGGACGGCATTCGGGAGATCGCTGATGCGGTCCACCCGAGATTCTACCGTTTCCTGGGATCCGGTGGGGGCGGGGTCGCCGCTTCTCCCCGCGCTGCCGGGTGCGGGATCTACAATAGGCGTCGCCGCTGGCGGGAGCCTCATCTTCTTGGCGCTGGGGTCAGGCGACTCCATTTTCCTCGAGGGTTTTCTATAGTGCGAGGGAAGAAGAAGGGGAGCTGAGGTTTTTTCTGTAGTAGTGAGGAAGAAGGGGATCTAGGGTTTTCTATAGGAGTGAGGTGAGTAATTTGGGGGTACGAGTGGAGCGAGCTAACGTGAGGTGGGTGGGAGCGAGGAGGAACAAGAGCACCCAGGTTTTTTGGGGGGCGGTGTGCTGGGTGTGGGTAGCGCCTCTCATTCAGTAAATATAGGGCTTTTGAATTGATTTTACTATTTACTAGTGTGGATGGGCTGTTTTGTCTTGGGCCCAGAGAAACAATTACTACTAGTATAGTGGAGACACTCTACAGCTACCCAGAAAAACAATTACTACTAGTACAGTGGAGACACTCTACCGCTTCTGGCTCCTCCTAGGTCATTGAAACATCTCCCTCTACTGAATGTCGTTATACTTTTGTTCACCAACATTCGGGCCATGCAGCGCGCGGGCCCAAATGCCATCCACCAAATTAGAACGCGGTATGCACGCGGAGAGTCACCTCGGTCGTAGCGCGGCAGTAACGAGCCGTCATATCACAAAACCCCACCCCCCCCCCACCCCGCTGTCTAAGTTTGACGGATGAAGCAACCATCATTTCACCGTTTGCTGAATCCCCTTCTCCCTCACCGTCTTCAAGAAAGGCAACACTCGCATCTGCCACTGTTCTTCTCTCCCAACGAAGGGAAGGTAAGCGGATCCTTGATGTTGGTATATTTTTGTTCAGAGAAAAAAAAAGAACTTTTGCAAAGCAGTAACCGATCCTCACTCTCTTTTTTGTTTCATTGTCATTGCGATTGTGTTTTCCTTTCAGTGGTCTCCTAGTATTCGTCAGTTTCATGATGGACCAAGGAGAACCAGGCAAAGATCTACTGATATTGGAGCAGACGAGGGAGGCTGATCCCCACGAGACAGAGAGCTCCAAGAAGATGGAGGCAGCCACCGAGTCGACCCCAGATATGCTCGCGGCCACTACTGAGATGGTTAACGCATCGTTTGAGGTTACAGCCCTCGTGCACTGCAGGAGCAGTTTTCCCCCTTCGAGGATGTGTCCCCCCCCCCCCCCCCCCCCCCCCCCCCCCCCCCCCGCTGAGCTGCCCAAGGTGATTTTCTTCTTTGCCGATCTCGATTGTGATTTTTCATCGAAGTATGTGGTGATTAATAATGCAAAATTTTATTAGCTTCGATGCCATGCTATACATAGTGGTTTAAATAACTTGTGTTTCTTATACTGAAAAGTAGTTCAGAATTTGTTTCTGTTTCAATTAGAACCCTGATGCAGACAAGGATTGTGTGGTTGTACATGTCACTCGCTATGAGGCGGATGACCTGAATATACGCACTGGGAAAACAGAGTTCTTAGGCTGTTGGATCCTGGAAGCCATTTGCGGTTATACCAATGAAGAGTTGTATTCCAGCCTCACTGTTGTCAGGCGTGTTACCCAGGGTGTACTGAAGCACAAGAAGTTCAAAGCTACTCGTTCGTTTGTGAGGCATACTGTTCTTGTCAAGCTTACGCAGGAAGATGACGTGGCATGCCTCCACAAACAAGTTTATTAGTAGCAAGGCCACAAGGTTGTCTTCATGAAGGTTCACAGGATTGAGCTGCTTCGGGACATCCTCGATGATGTTCATGCCAAGGTCCGTCTTGTGTCCAGCCAAAATTAGATCGAGGCATGAAATATGTCAGGACCCCGACTCAATGCCACATCGACCTAGCATGTAACACCTCATATCACTTTGCGGCCTCACGCACGGTATTCCCACGGGTGTCGCCTTACCTTTGCCCGGGACCATTTGCGCCTTTTGGCACATGTATATGATAATGTCGCTAGCATCCATATGATAAAGAGCCCGGGCTGACCTGGCTAGTCGTAAACCCAAAGTGGCACAAACTTACAGGGACAGGCATACATGACCCAACAACGAACGTGTCGGTCATCTGCGAGTGAATCCAGGCTGTAGCACTGGGCTAGCAGGACTCCGGTGAACCGGGCTGTAGCGGGCTAACAGGACTCCGGAATTCAGACAGACACAGGAACGAAGAAGGACACATGCTGGCCAGCCTAAGTGTTCCGGAGCAGTAGCAAGCTACCATGGCTCAGTGGAAACACTAGGAGACATTTCCCGGTAAGAGAGGCTACTAAGGATAAACAAGTAGATAGTCAGATCCCACACATACCAAGCATTTCAATATCATACACACAATATGCTCGATATGTGCAAATACAACATGGCATCACAACATGACTCTACGACTCAAGCATTTTATTCAATAGGCTCCGAGGAGCGAGATATTACAATCATGGGTCTCATGACCCAACATTCAGAGCAAACAAGTCAAGCACAAGCGGAAGCTTAACATGTCTGAGTACAGACATCTACAAAAGAAAAAGGCTGAGAAGCCTGACTGTCTATCAGATCCTGCCGAGGGCACAAGATCGTAGCTGAGGTAACAAGCTAAATGTCGAAGTCCACGCGGTACCACTAGCGAGACTGAAGTCTCTCTGCAAAAACATAAATTAAGCAACGTGAGTACAAATGTACCCAGCAAGACTTACATAAGATCTAACTACATATGCATCATTATCAACAAGGGGATGGTGGGGTTTAACTGCAGCAAGCCAGCTTTGACTCGGTGGCTATCCTGAACTACGACTGCAAGTAACTCTTTTGAGGTGGCGCACACGAGTCCACATATTCACCATATCAATACACCACTATGGATCCGCTCCCGTCTCCCTACGAGAACGCCATCCATAGCACTCACGCTTATCTTGCGTATTTTAGAGTATCCACTTTCACTTGTCTATGAACTATACAGGCAACCCAGAAGTCCTTTACCGCGGACACGGCTATTCGAATAGATCATATTAACCCTGCAGGGGTGTACTTCTTCACACACGCTCTCACCACTTACCGCCGTTTACACGACATGTACTCGGCAACCTTCAAGCGGAAGCCCAGCGAGGGTGTCGGCCACGACCTGACTAACCACACAAGTCTCTCGTCCAGGTTTATCGCCTATTCGGGTTCCATCCGCAAGGAGATCCGGCCGGGGTGTCGCTCACGGCCCCAAACGATGTGTGCAGGGTTCCCAAGCCCACCATCGGGGTGTCCACTTGGTACACCAGGCCACTGTGCCTAGTCTGTCCCAAGGCCACCTTTACCGGGTGCCACTTGGTAGACTACTAACACTACCTACAAACACCAAAAACTAGTTGCAACTCCTGGACAGAGATCAAGTTAATTAATAAGTCGAGAGAGCTTGGAGTGCCCAGAGACCAATGTGTGGTAGTAACTGATCATGGATCACAAACACAGAACTCAGTTCCTGAGGACGGCTGCAATGAGACAACCCACCATGTACTCCTACATGGCCTCTCACCGCTACCTTTACCAAATCGTGTTCACACACTTAGCTCTCAACAGTAGGACATGTTCACACACCTCTGATTCATCCCCGATGAATCAGACCTGACTCAACTCTAAGCAGTAGCAGGCATGACAAACAAGCATGAATGAGTAGGCACATCAGGGCTCAAACAACTCCTACTCATGCTAGTGGGTTTCATCTATTTACTGTGGCCATGACAGGTCATGCAGAGGATAAAGGGGTTCAGCTACCGCATCAAGTAACAGATGAATCGTTGTTGTCCTAATGCAGTAAAAGAGAGCAGGAGCGAGAGAGTGGGATTGTATCGGAATGAACAAGGGGGTTTTGCTTGCCTGGCACTTCTGAAGATAATAGTAGTTCTTCATCGGTGTCATCGAACTCATCGTCGGAACCACGTCTATCGAGAGGGGACAAACACCTGCAAACAAGGAAGAACACAATCAATGCAATGCACAATATGATGCATGAATGTGACATGGCAATATGCTGTGGTTTGAGCTAATGCAACTAGCAACAAGTTAAATGAAGTTGGTTTGAATCAAAGATTCAAATTCAAACTCCATATGTGATTTATTACATGTCATTTAATTGAATTGTCCTAAACAGTAGTCATAAGTTGTTCTAACATGCATGAAAATGGTACAGATGGATAGATTGGATTTTTCTGATCATTTTTCATATATAAATTATTTAATTTGGAGTTACGGTTGAATTTCTATGAATTTTAGAAGTTTATACTATTTTCTGGAATTTTCCGGTTTATTTTAAATCCAGAAATGCGTCAGCATGACATCACCCTGACGTCATCAGGTCAACAGGGCAGGTTCAGGTCAAACCTGACCAGTGGGGTCCACTGGTCAGTGACTGGGGCTGATTAGTGTCGCTGACATGTGGACCGAGTCAACGGCCACGTCAGCTGGGTCAATTCTGACGCGTGGGGCCAGTCAACGTGTGACGTGGCCAGGGCAAACTGACCTGTGGGGCCCGTAGGGTTAGTGTAACCTAAACAGGAGCTAAGCAGGGTTAGTTAAGCAGTGGGGCCCATCTGTCAGTGTCTCTAAACTTAATTTGTGGGGCTGTTAGTGGCTAATGATGGGCCACGTCGACATCGCCGGAGTTCGGCCGGCGACGACCAAAACCGACGACGGAGGCTTGTCGGGATGGCTGCTCTGGCGCCCATTCGACGCGTGGAGGGGTTCTACAGGGAGCTCGAGCTCATGCGCATCCAATGGAGCAAGCCAGAGGAGCTGGGGTTAGCTGTGGCGTCGGCAGCAGCGAGGGAGGCGGCGGCCGGAGTTTGGCCAACGGCGGGTTAGGCGAAGCAGGGCGCTAGGGGAGGCGTTGGTGCATGCTACGTGCTCCTGGTGAGGTGTGGAGCACGGTGGTGTGCCCGGCTTCGAGCCACAGTGGCTCTGGCCACGACGGCGATGAGGCACGGCGGCGGCGAGCTTCGGCCGTGGTGGAAGACGGAGCTAGGGGACGGGAACAGAGGGAGCGAGCAAAGAGGAGACAGCAGGAGCTCACAGGGAGAACGATGAGGTGGTCAGCGAGCTCGGGGGTGTCTTCGGTGCTGCGAATCGAGCGGTGGCGATCGCCGGCCGTGGCGATGAAGATGGCGGTGATGGCGTGGCTTCAGGGTACCCGGCGTCGCGTGCGTCGTGGTATAGCTTCTCGGATCCCAGGCGGAGCTCGTGGCCTAACTGGCTGGGCGTGGGGATGCTGGTGGCTCCGGTGGTGCTCGTCGGCGGTCTCGGGTGCGTCCGGGGATGAGCGAGGGAGAGAGACGGAGGAGGGAGAGGGGATGCAGCGGGGGAGGGAGAAAAGCAAGGGGACACGGGGCGTCGTCGTGGCGTTGCTAGGAGGGGTCGGGGAAGCAGGAGGTGGCAGCGGCGGCGGCGGCGCTCGCCACCGAGCTGCTTCGGGGCGAGGGGGAGGAAGACGACAGAGAGGAGGAGGTGGGCTGGGCCGGCCAGCTCAGATGGGCCGCCAGGTGGGCTAGAACGCCAGGTAAGTTACAGGTGAGTTTTTGTTCTTTTATTGTTTTTCTGTTTCTGTTTTTTTTAATCTTTTGCCACTGTTTTGAATTTAAAACAATTCAAACAATGCCAAAAACTCCTCTGAATATTTTTATTTTGCTAGATGGACTTTTCCAAAAGCTCATAAAATATTTCAGGGGTATTTGAAATTATATTCTAATTATATGTATATAATTCAAATTCAAATAGCTAATGATTTAAATTCAAAATCCCAAGATTAAGTCCTTAAAAATGTGCAATATCTTGGTTGGGACCAGAACCCTTGCCAAAATTATCAAACATTTAAGAAGAGCATTTTGGAACAATGAATGAGATTTTAGGGTTTTTGCCCTTCTTTTATTTAAGTTTTTGAGGCTTCCAAATTTCCTCAGTTCAAGTTTCAAAAAATTTAAACATGGTGCAAACACTAGGCAGCACCAGAAGCTAGGGATGTGACAACTCGCCCCCACTAAACAAGAATCTCGTCCCGAGATTCAAGTGTAGGGTAAGATGAAGGGGGAACGCAAACTAACACAATCTTCACGATCCAGGTTGCACTTCAAATGAACGTTGATTCAATCACCATCTTTGACTCGATGTCGTCCTCTGAGAACTCCAACTAACATGACAACGAGAGGAGAAGGAGACTCTAGAAGGATCGATCTTCTCGAAGATCGAACAACTCAAGATTAACTCACGGAATGAGACATAGCAACATCACTCGAGCTGAGACACGAAACACACATCTAGAGGGTGGAGTGGAACAAATGGCGAGGGTTCACTAGGTAGACAACAATTCCACGCTTAGAATGGTGGTGAACGGTTGTCAACGTAGCGAGGAGTTGAGTTTCCATGATATCATAACGAGACACCTTAGGGATGGTGACTCGTAGATATATCCCCTTAGGTGGCAAAAAGAATTACCTTTGATTCAGGGATCATTGAAACTCTTTATACCAGCCTAAGGCAAATCATAATGGATCGTTTGAGGGAGCTCGAAAGAATGGCATACTCTTACTAGAATGGATGATGTGGATTACCTTGTTGAAGACAACACAAGTGATAATTTTAGTAACTGGGGAGAAGCTCAACAGTAGGGAGTGAGTCCACTGTTTGAGAAGTTATAGCATAACCGAGGAACTGAGAGCAAGCCCAGTTAGTGCCGATGATAACACCTAGCGCTTGTGCGTGCTCTCAAGAACTTGAGCATCTCCATATTCATCAAGGTTTTACCAATATCAGTGTCAAAGATCCTGGCAACACAACATACTACCATGATGAATAGCGATGGACGATGCAGATGCAAAGGAAGACAACACCTTCTCAGATTTCACCTTAGCGAGGCCAAGGGGACGAAATCTGGATGATCGACCGAGGGACATTTAGCACTCCGCTTCTAATGTTCTCCTTGACGTTCTAGGTACCACGATCATGCTTAAAAGCATCAACATGGCCATCAAGTAAAGGTCGGACTTCGGAATACAAAGGATCCATAAGGAGCAACTTCTATAATAAGTCACTCGAAATCCTCATGGAGAAGATGGTCAAAGTGCTCATTCAAGATACTACAATGATAGATCTTCTGGCTAGGTGTGTCGGTCAGAACATCA
Source organism: Triticum aestivum (assembly GCF_018294505.1). Lineage (NCBI taxonomy): Eukaryota > Viridiplantae > Streptophyta > Magnoliopsida > Poales > Poaceae > Triticum > Triticum aestivum. Next base: position 586,928,638 of record NC_057798.1, on the reverse strand, counting down.
ACCTTGTCAGGACCTACATCATAGATCTTGGAAAGGTTCCAACCATCATATCTGCCTGAGATTCAGATCTGGTTGGTGTCAGAATATTCCAGATCCATCAAGTCTAGAAAGAAAAATGAAAGTTTGCAACACAAACCGACGAGATGACGTTGCGAGATTCTCGGGAAATGAACTACGATAGCAAGCTCCAAAACATGAGCTGTTTCTGACACATACATGTGAACACGCTTTCCTAGACAAGCATGACCACATAGTAGTCTTATAATAAAACACTACCGAGTTCAGGTTGGGAACCATCATCGAGGATAACGAAGTCCTAACATAAGTCATGATTAGCTCTTATGAAGGAACTTCTTGTCCTTGAACAAATCAGCAAGTGGCTTGGTGTGCTAGGAAACCCATATAGAATGGAGGCGGCCAACCTGCAAACCATAGAGTACTTCACACATGTGCATGACCAACTTGGGGCGATTCCATAAAAGCAAAAACAATCTTTCTCAGATCCACGGCGGCAACTTACATCAAGTGCACGTGAATTAGAGGAAGTCTCTTCTTCATCTTGGCATATGCTTCATGCACGGAACATGAAGATAATGCTTATAGAAGTTTCCAATACTAGCTGGATGTTCAACACGAATCATGGAGGGGATAAGGATGTTGTCGATAGGCTCAACAACAATTCATCTAGGTTTCCATATGAATAGAACTCCACAATTATATGAACAAGGTGATAGCACTGGTCAGACCAAAGGATGTAATGGTGTATGCCCGAGGGATCAACCACGAGTAAGACAACATTATGAATATCGTTGGTTCTGATTTGATTTGAGGATAGCCCACACTCAAATCAAAGTTTTGGCAAGACAATAGGTCCAACAACTGATCACGAGGATCAATCGATGAAGATATCATCTTTCTTCAACACACATACAAGATATCTCTTAAAATGAACTAAATCGGACAAGCTTCCATCTTCCAACTCTCCAAGTTGTTGTTTAGCTTAACCAACTAGCTCAGGGGTACCCAACATAGATTCTTGGAGAAGGGGTGGTTACAAGGAACCAACTTGATCACGAACTCAACATAGCGGTCAGGTGACAACCTGGTAATACTTCCGAGAAGATATACGGAAAATCACGAACCACCGATATGATACTAAGCTCGAGGACAATCTTGCTTTTCAGGGCAAGACGATATGCTCAAATGAGCGAGGACTTGACAAAATCCTAACTCATCAATCAAAGAGTGCACCAGGAAATAAGGACTAGGTAGCACAATCTATCTTAGAATGATGATTCAATAACCAACATGCTAAGAATGAGAATATTGTCCATTTACTACCAAGCAACTAGTTGCTAGGGGTATTGATTTCACACATCATAGTTCATCCGTCGGCATTCCGGTTGCAACAACACGGAAGTCGAGAAATGAATAATGATGGTGAGAAGTATCACTGCACCAAGAATTCATAAGATGATGTGTAATTCCTATGACTTTCTTGACATAAAGAGGGTAATACTTCAGGGTAGAACAGAACAAAAACTGGATTAGTATTTGATCTGCGGAGTATGACTACTTTGACCCAATCCTAGATATGGATGAGGTACTGGAGTTCATTTCTCCTAGTCATTCTGGGATAGAATGGCTTGACGGAACACAAGTATAATAGGCATCGACGAACGAAGACACGTATACTCTTGACTATCAATTGATAGACGAAGGTCAGAAAACAACTAAAAAGAGCAACTCAAAGGAACATATAATTTTCTGAGTTGTGGATGCATAGATTAGTATGTCGAGCAAAGCTCAACATTTCTTCTGGATAACCCATGCAGAAAAGGTAGGACTGGCAGGGTCACAATATAGAATGGAGAACTCATCGAGATCACTCTGGTTGTGATCCTTGGTTCAAAGAACTTCTACCATAAGTGGTTCATACTATTTGGAAGAAGGAAATACCACGAGCCTCGAGGACTAATGCAAAGGTTACTAATAACCTAAAGGAACGAGCAAAAACTATCAACATGAAGCAAGTAGGGTGAATCTTGGTTCAAAACCCAGGAGTAGAATACCTACTAACTAAATGGCATCATGGGATGCTTTCGAGAATAAAGGCCAGAATCATCATACTGGGATCACAAAACATGGCTAGACTACTAGATGATCCCCAAAGACACCTAGGGTCATAATAAAAACTCCAACATATATGTCGAGGCAATAGAGTACCTCAACTCAACAATTTGTGTGATTAATCTGTCCCAAAGGAACATCAGGAACAGGAGGAAGGGATTTTGCAAATGCATCAGACTATTTAGAAACCTGGGATGACTCGGACAGCATAACGACTGTAAATGCTCAAAAATATTTGAGACAAGCTAGAAAAATGGTGGCATAACCACTTGATCATCATAATATCAAGGTTTTTGAGATCAACAGTTAACATACGGAAGTAGTAGGAACTGAACTAAGACTTAAATCCAACAATCTTATAAGTCTAAGGATTAGTAACACGTGATCCTGATAGAAAGAAGAGAAAGCCTAGTTCCTTAACCCCGTAGGAAAGATAAGATGACTCAGATCAAAAGGGCATAAGGTATAAGGAGTAAAAAGAGCCTTACGTTCCATCCCACAATCAATTCCCTTATATAAATAAAGAATTTCTAGAATCAACTTCGACCAGTTTGGCTTGATAATCCTACAGGCAGTCAAGCTCTGATACCAAAGCTCTCAGGACCCCGACTCAATGCCACATCGACCTAGCATGTAACACCTCATATCACTTTGCGGCCTCACGCACGGTATTCCCACGGGTGTCGCCTTACCTTTGCCCGGGACCGTTTGCGCCTTTTGGCACACGTATATGATAGTGTCGCTAGCATCCATATGATAAGGAGCCCGGGCTGACCTGGCTAGTCGTAAACCCAAAGTGGCACAAACTTACAAGGACAGGCATACATGACCCAACAACGAACGTGTCTGTCATCAGCGAGTGAATCCAGGCTGTAGCACTGGGCTAGCAGGACTCCGGTGAACCGGGCTGTAGCAGGCTAACAGGACTCCGGAATTCATCGCGTGACATTTCCCCGAAGAAGGACACATGCCGGCTAGCCTAAGTGTTCCGGAGCAGTAGCAAGCTACCATGTCTCAGTGGAAACACTAGGAGACATTTCCCGGTAAGAGAGGCTACTAAGGATAAACAACTAGATAGTCAGATCCCACACATACCAAGCATTTCAATATCATACACACAATATGCTCGATATGTGCAAATACAACATGGCATCACAACATGACTCTATGACTCAAGCATTTTATTCAATAGGCTCCGAGGAGCGAGATATTACAATCATGGGTCTCATGACCCAACATTCAGAGCAAACAAGTCAAGCACAAGCGGAAGATTAACATGTCTGAGTACAGACATCTACAAAAGAAAAAGGCTGAGAAGCCTGACTGTCTATCAGATCCTGCCGAGGGCACAAGATCGTAGCTGAGGTAACAAGCTAAACGTCGAAGTCCACGCAGTACTACTAGCGAGACTGAAGTCTCTCTGCAAAAACATAAATTAAGCAACGTGAGTACAAATGTACCCAGCAAGACTTACATCAGATCTAGCTACATATGCATCATTATCAACAAGGGGATGGTGGGGTTTAACTGCAGCAAGCCAGCTTTGACTCGGTGGCTATCCTAAACTACGACTGCGAGTAACTCTTTTGAGGTGGCGCACACGAGTCCACATATTCACCATATCAATACACCACTATGGATCCGCTCCCGTCTCCCTACGAGAACGCCATCCATAGCACTCACGCTTATCTTGCGTATTTTAGAGTATCCACTTTCACTTATCTATGAACTATACAGGCAACCCAGAAGTCCTTTACCGTGGACACGGCTATTCGAATAGATCATATTACCCCTGCAGGGGTGTACTTCTTCACACACGCTCTCACCACTTACCGCCGTTTACACGACATGTACTCGGCAACCTTCAAGCGGAAGCCCAGCGAGGGTGTCGTCCACGACCTGACTAACCACACAAGTCTCTCGTCCAGGTTTATCGCCTATTCGGGTTCCATCCGCAAGGAGATCCGGCCGGGGTGTCGCTCACGGCCCCAAACGATGTGTGCAGGGTTCCCAAGCCCACCATCCGGGTTCCACTTGGTACACCAGGCCACTGTGCCTAGTCTGTCCCAAGGCCACCTGTACCGGGTGCCACTTGGTAGACTACTAACACTACCTACAAACACCAAAAACTAGTTGCAACTCCTGGACAGAGATCAAGTTAATTAATAAGTCGAGAGAGCTTGGAGTGCCCAGAGACCAATGTGTGGTAGTAACTGATCATGGATCACAAACACAGAACTCAGTTCCTGAGGACGGCTGCAATGAGACAACCCACCATGTACTCTTACATGGCCTCTCACCGCTACCTTTACCAAATCGTGTTCACACACTTAGCTCTCAACAGTAGGACATGTTCACACACCTCTGATTCATCCCCGATGAATTAGACCTGACTCAACTCTAAGCAGTAGCAGGCATGACAAACAAGCATGAATGAGTAGGCACATCAGGGCTCAAACAACTCCTACTCATGCTAGTGGGTTTCATCTATTTACTGTGGCAATGACAGGTCATGCAGAGGATAAAGGGGTTCAGCTACCGCAGCAAGTAACAGATGAATCGTTGTTGTCCTAATGCAGTAAAAGAGAGCAGGAGCGAGAGAGTGGGATTGTATCGGAATGAACAAGGGGGTTTTGCTTGCCTGGCACTTCTGAAGATAATAGTAGTTCTTCATCGGTGTCATCGAACTCATCGTCGGAACCACGTCTATCGAGAGGGGACAAACACCGGCAAACAAGGAAGAACACAATCAATGCAATGCACAATATGATGCATGAATGTGACATGGCAATATGTTGTGGTTTGAGCTAATGCAACTAGCAACAAGTTAAATGAAGTTGGTTTGAATCAAAGATTCAAATTCAAACTCCATATGTGATTTATTACATGCCATTTAATTGAATTGTCCTAAACAGTAGTCATAAGTTGTTCTAACATGCATGAAAATGGTACAGATGGATAGATTGGATTTTTCTGATCATTTTTCATATATAAATTATTTAATTTGGAGTTACGGTTGAATTTCTATGAATTTTAGAAGTTTATACTATTTTCTGGAATTTTCTGATTTATTTTAAATCCAGAAAATCATTTAATGCGTCAGCATGACATCACCCTGACGTCATCAGGTCAACAGGGCAGGTTCAGGTCAAACCTGACCAGTGGGGTCCACTGGTCAGTGACTGGGGCTGATTAGTGTCGCTGACATGTGGACCCAGTCAACGGCCACGTCAGCTGGGCCAATTCTGACGCGTGGGGCCAGTCAACATGTGACGTGGCCAGGTCAAACTGACCTGTGGGGCCCGTAGGGTTAGTGTAACCTAAACAGGAGCTAAGCAGGGTTAGTTAAGCAGTGGGGCCCATCTGTCAGTGTCTCTAAGCTTAATTAGTGGGGCTGTTAGTGGCTAATGATGGGCCACGTCGACATCGCCGGAGTTCGGCCGACGACGACCAAAACCGACGACGGAGGCTTGCCGAGATGGCTGCTCCGGCGCCCATTCGACGCGTGGAGGGGTTCTACAGGGAGCTCGAGCTCGTGCGCATCCAATGGAGCAAGCCAGAGGAGCTGGGGTTAGCTGTGGCATCGGCAGCAGCGAGGGAGGCGGCGGCCGGAGTTCGGCCAACGGCGGGTTAGGCGAAGCAGGGCACTAGGGCAGGCGTTGGTGCGTGCTACGTGCTCCTGGTGAGGTGTGGAGCACGGTGGTGTGCCCGGCTTCGAGCCACAGTGGCTCTGGCCACGACGGCGACGAGGCACGGCGGCGGCGAGCTTCGGCCGTGGTGGAAGACAGAGCTAGGGGACGGGAATGGAGGGAGTGAGCAAAGAGGAGACAGCAGGAGCTCACAGGGAGAACGATGAGGTGGTCAGCGAGCTCGGGGGCGTCTTCGGTGCTGCGAATCAAGCGGCGGCGATCGCCGGCCGTGGCGATGAAGATGGCGGTGATGGCGTGGCTTCAGGGTACCCGGCGTCGCGTGCGTCGTGGTATAGCTTCCCGGATCCCAGGCGGAGCTCGTGGCCTAACTGGCTGGGCGTGGGGATGCTGGTGGCTCCGGTGGTGCTCGTCAGCGGTCTCGTGTGCGTCCGGGGATGAGCGAGGGAGAGAAACGGAGGAGGGAGAGGGGATGCAGCGGGTGAGGGAGAAAAGCGAGGGGACACGGGGCGTCGTCGTGGCGTTGCTAGGAGGGGCCGGGGAAGCAGGAGGTGGCCGGGGTGGCATCGGCGCTCGCCACCGAGCTGCTTCGGGGCGAGGGGGAGGAAGACGACAGAGAGGAGGAGGTGGGCTGGGCCGGCCAGCTCAGATGGGCCGCCAGGTGGGCTAGAACGCCAGGTAAGTTACAGGTGAGTTTCTGTTCTTTTATTGTTTTTCTGTTCCTGTTTTTTTTAAATCTTTTGCCACTGTTTTGAATTTAAAACAATTCAAACAATGCCAAAAACACCTCTGAATATTTTTATTTTGCTAGATGGACTTTTCCAAAAGCTCATAAAATATTTCAGGGGTATTTGAAATTATATTCTAATTATATGAATATAATTCCAATTCAAATAGCTAATGATTTAAATTCAAAATCCCAAGATTAAGTCCTTAAAAATGTTCAATATCTTGGTTGGGACCAGAACCCTTGCCAAAATTATCAAACATTTAAGAAGAGCATTTTGGAACAATGAATGAGATTTTAAGGTTTTTGCCCTTCTTTTATTTAAGTTTTTGAGGCTTACAAATTTCCTCAGTTCAAGTTTCAAAAAATTTAAACATGGTGCAAACACTAGGCAGCACCAGAAGCTAGGGATGTGACAAAATAGTTGCCCCATCTAGTGTTTAATAGTAGTTTGTATTGTGTCTAATTATCCGAACCTTGCCTGTTATCGACCCCTCTGGGGCTAGTACTCTATTTGAATCCGTCTATGGGAACTGCTGCTACTTTTGTGTGCCCGTGAATCATGTGAAAACCATCGTAATTGTTGCCGAAACAGATGCGTTCTCACTAGTTTTTTCATGAATATGGCATGGTAAGACATAAGTTGTCATGGTTTATCATACGAGCAGTGTGTGTTTTGATGAAATAGAGCACTCGTTCGAGAACTGTGCGCCGACGTATACATAAGTACTTGTAAACATTGTTGGTGCTACCCCACTTGTAAGCAGTTGTGCAAAACACGGCACACTGGCTCAGCTCGCTTCAACACTAGGCTATCGACTAGCTAACAATCAACAATCTGTTGTCTGACATATAAGCAACTATGTATCTTGTTACAGTGGTTCATGCAGTTAATTGAGGCCACAATGTAATAAATTCCAAACGTTCACACACTAGTCCAGCTCTCATGTGGAACACTCACATTAAACTCGTCTTCATAAAAAACTTGAAAAGCATAAGTTAAGCAATTTTATACATCTCAATGATTCATAGAACATAACAAACATATATTAGTTCACAGCAAAAGACAAAGTTGTGAGAAGATTTACAAATCAGGAAAACACAAGCAAGGCTTCTCTGAGCAAAGGGCCTCCCGGCAGGATTAAATTTCCTGGAGTTCACTCTGGTTTTTTCTTGTTGCCACCATCCAGGGTTAGGTTCTCTCATTCCAGAATAACCAATTATAATACAGGTCTCAGCTGGAATGCTGAACTGAACCATGCAGTGTACTGACCAGTTGAAATGCTCGTGCATTCCACTAAATTTAAGCGCCGTTATTTGCAAAAATAAGCAGACCACAATGCCTCTTGTCCGCGCACCTGTCCAAAAAACCACCGTGCAGCCGTGCCAGCTAGTCCTCGGTCCGTGGATGAACTGGTAGAAAGTGCATTCTGGACTAGGATGCAGTTGTTTTTGCTCGTCCCTGCACTGCAATCAGGAAGTAAAACGTATGAATCAACTTATTTTAGATTGCGTTGGTCATTCTACCTTAGTTACTACCAATGTAGGAATACCTTGAAGACTGGAGGTTAGACGACGGCAATGAGGGATAGCCATCTCATTTTGCGCAGTTTTACTAAAACTGAGGTGTGTGCTTTTGATTGCGCGGATAGAAATGATACAGAGACAGACATCCCAAAATGATATGGAGACAGACATCCCTGTTTGCGCAAATATGAAATACAGTTATTTAAACAGTGATAGATATTTGCAGTGGCGTATGATTAACAGCAGCATCTATTGTGTCATAATTGGCACTAGATTGACAGTATGAAGAGTCCTTAAGTAAGTAGCATCACATCACATCAACAATGCCACTAGATTAACATGCAGAACAATAGCATTAGTATTACTGTCATGAGAGTAGCACATGGTCAGTAAATGTGCAATCAAATTTGTGCAGTTCCACTGGGATGAAGCAATGCTAGCGGTGTGAGAGTTAAGTGTAACTTCAAAAACACAATTCATGGGAAATAAAGCAAGACGGAAGCACTTCATAAAATGGTGGTGGCTTTGCTTCAATTTATCGACGGCACTAGACCATTACTTATAGTGACATTAGGTGGCATTGCTTAATGCTTCATGTGATTTTACATTAACGGTAGCGATATGGGAGTAGGGACAGCAGGGGCATAAAGTGGTGAGGCAGATGTGGCTGCCGAGAGCGGCAAACACTCAGGCAGCATGTCTGCATTTGTCCCATTTTTTATCTCCTCGGTGACATTTTCCTATGTGAGCATAGGCAATCTAGACATGCTCATTCTCATTTGCGTTGTCCCCCAACAACCGTCACTTCCTTTCCTTTTTCAACCAAGAGATAGGTCCACTTGCCCCCACCCTTCGCCATCCACCATGCTTTCTTCGTCTTTTCAACCAAGAGACCGGTTGGGTAGCCAGTATCTACTACTTTCCCCCGTTTCCTCTTAGAACCAAGTCCTAGATTCTTGCTACAGCTTTCCCACTTTCTTCCCTGTTTGAACCAACTCTTAGAGTTGACTGTATGAACTAGCTTTACCTCTAATAATAGTAAAAGTCTAGGTGGCTTTGGAACAGCGGACGGAAGTAGAAAAAGATCCACACGAAGGGAGCTGGGGCAGTAGAGCAAGGCAGGTTTCGAAGGAATATATACCTGAGGGTCGTCGGCATGTGGCAAAGATGACGTCGGGAGGCCGCGTATTGGCCACAATATCGTAGGGAGGAAGAAGGGGCGGGAGGCACTCCCGAGCTGGCGCTCTCTCAGAGAGAATGGCACGGCCGCCGATCGGGACGCGCGGGCAGCCGTTGGTCTCCTCCCTCGCCGCCGACGACAGTGTGAACGATGCACCTACACCCCTGCCCCAATCGAGGTTGTCTGGCCGGATTTGTGACCACCGTGAGCTGCGAGAGTGTGTGGCCACCTATGTCTTGCTTAGATCTTGAGAGCATGAGAGAGTGAATAGAGGAACCCTAGTAAAGCAAGCGCTAAGGCTCCTGCATATATATATGTAGTGAAGTGATTTTTTTGTACCAGCTTCAAAAAATGCGCTCCTACGTGTACCAGTGAGTGGGTGTGAGAGAACTAGTGCATGCGTGCACCACTTCTCTTCGTGAGAGTACAATATTCTATGCCCAAAGAACGTTCGCCGCAAGAGTAATAGTATAAGTGTGTGACGTGTGAGCTAAAATAAAATGTGCGCGACGTCTTTTGTTTTTTTAGAAGTTCTGAGGGTAGGGTGTGAAGAGCACATATGTGCGTGACGTCTACCTACAGATAGACGGTGGGTGCGACGTGCGAGTCTGCGAAAGGACTCGGGAGAGTCGTGACTCGTGAGGGTGCGTGTGCGTGAGAGGGAGGGGGCACGTATCAATGCAATGCATGTGTCCATATATAACTATCCGACAAACATTCGCCACAAGCCTTTTCCTGACGAACGCCGTAAGAACTGTTAGATCGACATCCGACAGTGTTAGTTTTGCCATGTCATTTAACAGAACAGACACTCCTACACACAAATCTTCCACATGAGTGTTATCACTGCCGTATGCTCCCTCCATTCTGAAATGCAGTGCATATAGCTTTATTGAAAATTCGAACCACGCAAACTTTTACTGAGTTTTTGTGTACCAAATTACACATGTAGAATACCCTGTATATATCATTTCATTCATCTTCCAGAGGTAACTATAAAGATGGGGGAGGAGTCTACAAAATAAGACCATCGTATCACCCGCATCAATTTCAACCATCCTTTGGTGTCGAGGAATATCATAGGAACTCTATATGACATGATTTTTATAGGATTTTTTCCTTCAGAGCCAATTGGTTCATAGGAATAGATTCATATACTCCACATTTCAAAGGAAATAAACATGATATCATTTCTATAGCTTTAGAGCCAGTTAGTTCAAATGAATGGATTCCTAGACTCCCTTAATTTCAAAGGAAAATAAACATTAGCGTATATTCAATAGAAAAGTTCCTATGATCTGAACCAAATTACATCTTTTCTAATCCCTCCTCATAGGAATTGAGATACATGTCATCTCTAGATTCAATAGAAAAGTTCCTATGATGTGAACCAAATGACATTTCTTTTCCAATCCCTACTCATAGGAATTGAGATGCTCCATGTCATCTCTTTCCCTACAACTTCCATGTATACATCTTCTATTCCTAAATAGATAGTACAACCCACTAGTAGCTTTTTTTCCAAAACATGCAACTATGGCACAAGAACTATATAGTGTGCCAATAACTTTGAAAGATGGTTGCTGGATGAAGCTAATCTGACAGTGCAGAGATGGCGAATCCGAGCACTACTGGCCGTTGGATATCATCAACATTCCACCAGATCTGCCACATGTACAATTTAGAAGACTCCATGGTTGAACTTAAGCATAATGCACAAACCTCAAAACACAAGCACTTCTCCTTTGTTCTAGAATCTTCTGTATCATAATTGTTTTTTTTAATGAATTTCCATTATTTGTTTTTTACTTTATGCTTTACAATGCACAACCCCATGAATCTTAACATTTTTATAAAACTAATTGATTTTGAATGAGATGAACTATAAGAACTAAACGAACATCTACATAATGCATATATGACTCAAAGCTTTACATGCGATAGTGTGTATTTATTCATAATTTGGTTTCAAAATCTCATGCGTTCAATGCATCATTGCCTTTCGGTCGAACCTACGTCCACAATTTTGTGTACGTACTGTATCTCCAATGGTCCCCGAACCCATAATGCTGCCACGTTCCCGTAAAACCAAGCGGCCCACACATGCGTCGACTCGAACCCGTTTACTGGGACGTGGCCCCTCATGCCGTAGTACTCCTACAAACCCTATCGCCGCACTCATCATCGGTTTTCTTCAAGAGGACGAGGGAGAAGCCGATTTGTAGTGGAGGCACTTTCAAAAAAAAGGATATGTAGTGGAGACCCCTACCCAAGGGTGCCCTAGGTAGTTGCCGCACGCATCATTGTTTTCTCTTTTCTTTATGCTCTTGCGCCCTAGAGTGAAATGATGGTTGCTTCGTCCATCTAGCTTAATGTGAGAAAGGTGGGGCTTTGTGATTTGACCCCTCGTCGCTCATTTTCTACTACTGTGGCGCTACGACCGGGGTGCCTCCAGTTCCAACTGTTGCTCTGAACTGTAATTTGGTGCATAGCACGTGGAACAAGACGGTGGATGAGCCACATGTCGGCCAAAGGGGTCTTGTTAAGTGTGTCGCCATTTCGTGTGCGGAATTACCCTGCTTGAGTTGCTACGCCAACACGAGATTTGCAGCCTAGCACTTGGTTTTGCTCCTTGGTGAATCCCGACTATATTGATCTAAAAAGATACGTGCTGAACTACCCTCTCCGTCTCCGTTTTTTATTTTTAGGCATCTCGGTTTATAGGGCGTGCACATAGTTCTAGGTCATCCATTTGACTAACTAACTATGAGTTACTATGTCACAAAAAGTACTACAATATCATTGGATTCTTAAGCGGATGTAGTTGTATTTAAAAGTCAAGGGCGGGGCTTTTCCTGCGCGGTAGGTGTCGGTGTCAAAACCGGCGGATCTCGGGTAGGGGGTTCCGAACTGTGCGTCTAAGGCTAATGGTAACAGGAGACTGGGGACACGATGTTTACCCAAGTTTGGGCCCTCTCGATGGAGGTAATACCGTACTTCCTGCTTGATTGATCTTGATGATATGAGTATTACAATAGTTGATCTACCACGAGATCAAAGAGGCTAATCCCTAGAAGCTATCCTATGGTATGATTGTTATTTGTCCTACGGACTAAACCCTCCGGTTTATATAGACACCGGAGGGGGCTAGGGTTACACAAGGTCGGTTTACAGAGAAGGAGATCTATATCCGAATCGCCAAGCTTGCCTTCCACGCCAAGGAGAGTCCCATCCGGACATGGGACGAAGTCTTCTATCTTGTATCTTCATAGTCAAACAGTCCGGCCAAAGTACATAGTCCGGCTGTCCGGATACCCCCTTTTCCAGGACTCCCTCAGTAGCCCCTAAACCAGGCTTCAATGACGATGAGTCCGGCGCGTAGATTGTCTTCAGCATCGCGAGGCGGGTTCCATCTCCGAATACTCCAAAATAAATTCCGAACATAAGGACCGTGTCCGGCTCTGCAAGATAAATTCCATATACCACCGTAGAGAGAATAATAACCCATGAATCTAATTTGCTGACAACTCTTTGTAGTGTGACATCACGCCATGGCTCGGTAATTATTCAAACTGTTTTCTACAACCTGCTCCCGCACACATCGCGAGGCGGTTTATTTGGCACGTCTTGTCAAAGCAGAGATCATGTCCCCTTATCACGGGATCTCCATCAATACGGGTATGGGTAACCCAACCAGCGCCATTAATCGAGGCACTTGGAAAAATAAGAGATTTCGAGAGGCGAGAGGGGAGTCGCACATTATACATCGCCTTTATAAAGGGGCAGAGATCTCCCATTCACCCACGCCTTCTTCCTCCTTTGCTCATCCGCTCTCGCACCCTCAAGCTCCAGCGCCCAAGTTCTCACCTTCTCCGTAGGACCGCAGCATGTCCGGAGCGGGGAGCAAGTGGATGGCCTCCTCTGTCACAGAGGAGAACATTACCAAGCTTTGGGAGGCCGCATACCTGGCCAAGAGTATCGCGCACAGGCTTCCGGCAGAGGGACAGATTACCCCCACTCCGAAGTCTCGGGAGAGAGTAGTATTTCTCCCTCACTTCATCCGCGGACTAGGATTTCCACTCCACCCATTTGTCCGCGGACTTATGTACTACTACGGGCTAGATTTTTACAATCTAGCACCGAATTTTGTCCTCAACATCTCGGCGTTCACCGTCGTGTGCGAGGCCTTCCTCCGCATCAAGCTTCACTTTGGCCTGTGGTTGAAAATCTTCTGCGTGAAGCCAAAGATCGTGAGTGGCCAACAAGCAGAGTGCGGAGGTGCCATGGTGGGCAAAATGCCCAATGTTACATGGCTTGATGGCTCCTTCGTGGACACCATAAAGGGGTGGCAATCGGGGTGGTTCTACATCACCGAGCCGCACGACGCCAACAGGGTGGCGGCCCCCAAATTCAGATCCGGAATCCCCATGCGGCTCACTTCCTGGGAGAAGAAGGGCTTGGCCTGGGGCGAACCCACGGAGCTGACCGGACTCGAGACCTGCATCAGAAGTATGAGGGACCAGAAGATCAAGCTTGCCAATGTGGTCCAGGTCATGCTCGTTCGCCGGATTCTCCCATGTCAAAGGCGGGCATTTGATATGTGAGAGTTTGACCCGGCCTAACACCAGATGCTGCTAGAGCTCTTCGACACAACGCACAAAGAAATCTGGAAGGTGCTGTTCAAGACCGGCGAAGTTCCTCCTCCCTTTTCCGAGGACCGGGGGCTCAGCACAAGGCGCCTTTCCAGTCCGGTAAGTCCTTTGACTATTTAAGAGATGTTCCCTTAGTACATTCGGGGGAAGATTTTTAAGTCACCTTGCTGACCAAACAGGATTGGGTGGATATGGTGGAGCAGATTGACTGTACGGCTCCATTGCCTGAGGACCCAGTAGACGCACTCCTAGCGGAGATGCTGGTTCCGACGCCTTACAAGGTGCCGGAGAAAAAGGTCGAAAAGAAGGCTACAGGGACCCGGAAGGGTCTTCGGCACGAAGCCGCACCCGATGCCTCGCCAGAAGAGGACGAGGCGCACTCCTCCCACGAAGGGGGGAGAGGAAGAGGAAGGGCGCCTCAATTGAGGGGGACGAAGGGTCCAATAAGATGGCCGCGGGGACCAGAAAAGATCCCCGGTGTAGGGCCGTGATAGAGTCATCATCCGAAGATGACGAGAAAGATTCCCCCCTGATGACAGGGGGAAACAGAAGAAATGCCTCCTCCCCGTACTATGGAGGAGAAGAAAAGGAAGGCCGCCCCGTCGGGGAAGGCCGGGATGCCGAATAAGGGAAAGGCGTCCCTTCCAGATCACTCCACTACCGCCGCTTACAGCGACGAGGAGTGGTTGCCCAGGGGCAAACCCCAGGCGAGGTCGTAAGTATCTGCGCTCCATAATATTTTCTGTGCGACTTTGACCTCATGGTTTGTAATGACGCCGAGCATGTATATGCAGTCCGGCCGGGTCCGATCACGAGGAGTCTCTTAACGAGTCGGAGATGAATTCACTCCCGACGGCAACCTCCCCACGTCCTGTGGATGACTCCGAGGTGTTGTCCCGGAGGATGCCAGAGCAGGAGGCGATGGTTCCGGAGACGCCCCAACGCAAAATCTCGGGCGCTGGACACATGGGGGTGAGAACCCCATGGATTATGCTGATGGGAGCCACAGCAAGTCTCGCTCCCAGCCGGTTACTGCGCCGGAGCCTACAAAGGTTCTGGATTCCAGGAAGCAGTCCCTCGCGAAGGAGGGCGAGCCGGCCGTGCCGATGACCTCCACCCAGCCGGAGGCATCGGATAATTTGTTGGAAGTGCTTCGAGGCGCTTCCATCGAGGATGAACACCGTACGCTTATGGGTACGGTGATTGAGAAGGTTCAGTCCGCCAAGAGCGGATTGACCGAAGCCTGCACCAGCCTGCTAACAGGCTTTGAGGTGAAAAAGTGTGAGGAACTATCACCCGATAGACAGTATCCCCTAATACTCCGATTGGTGTTCGGAAAGAAAAGCCAAACAGAGGGTCAACTAAAAAACCGCAGGAAGCTAATAATATGTGTCTGTATGAATCAAATAGGCACTACTGCTTACTACTGCTGCGTGCATGGCTGAGGTTGCCGGACTCAAGCGCGAACTGGGGCAGGCCGAAGAAGAGCTCGGCCTCGTGAAGAAGCAGCTCAAGGAGAACAAAGGTAAGTGAAACCCCGTCCATATGTCGTATAGAAGATAAAAAGTTGGTGATGCTAATAAAAAGCATCATGGCTTTTGATAGGGACCGCGACTGAAGTGGCGGCCCTGAAGGAAGCGCTATCCGCGACCGAAGCTAAGGCAGATACGGAGCGCACCGAGTGAGAGAAGAAAGATGCTCGGGTGGGAGAGGTACAGCAGGAGCTCCAGGAGCTCGGCAAGAAGTTCAACTCCCTGGAGCATGACTACAAGACGCAAGCGTCTGAGCTTGCAAAGGCCCTCCAAAGCGTGGCCGACGCCAAGGCCGAAGCCCAAAAGGCCCTCAAGGAAATCCAGGCGGCCAAGAAGATAGCGGAGGTTAAGGCATTCTTTATGCAAAGCAAGCATGTGGAGGAGTCATTTCTTTTACTTACACGAATCCGGAGCTCTCCAGGGGCATTTGCAGATCTGCAACGCAGCATTTCGGATGTCGCGGAGTTCTATCGTGCTAAAGAGGGGAGCTCTACGGAGAAGCTGTTCTGGTCCCAATATACTGGGGCCAAACACCCGATGCCTCTGAGTGACCAACTAAAA
Source organism: Triticum aestivum (assembly GCF_018294505.1). NCBI lineage: Eukaryota > Viridiplantae > Streptophyta > Magnoliopsida > Poales > Poaceae > Triticum > Triticum aestivum. The sequence goes on along the minus strand of NC_057798.1, from coordinate 586,912,682 downwards.
TAGCTAGTCGAACTCCACAATGCGGCCGAACAGGCCATGAGGGACCTCATAGTCCGGATGTGGCCTGGCGAGCCCCTGCCCGGCAGCTACTTTGGCCTGGTGAAGCGGATGGTGCATGCCTGTCCACGGCTAGAAGTTATCAAGCAGTCCGTATGTATTGAGGGTGCTCGATGGGCCTTTGCCCGCGCGAAGATGCATTGGGCCAAACTGGATGCTGAGAAGCTCGTGAAGGATGGACCCCCGAAGGGTAAGGAGCATCGCTACCCCGAAAAGTATTATAATGGCGTTATGAAAGGCGCTCGTCTTGTGGCGAATGAATGTCCTAAGAACATTATTTTCGAGTAAATGTACTCATGTCGTCTGTGTAGTATGAGGACAAGTTTGATTGCTCTATATAATGCTTTGTTTGATTTAAAATATTACCTTCTCTGCGGCCGTTTATCAAAATCTGAAAGTAGGCCAGTCGTCGGCTTCCGCCCCCTTGTAACTAGTACTGGGGTGTTCATGGAAAACCTAAACACTCTTTTTCCAAATTCTTGGTCCTTTAAGGAGGTGTTTAGCGCAGCGAACCAGGAAATCAGACTATTCGGCTTTATAACTCTCACTTGGCCATAGAAGTATATAATTTTAAATTTCCGCAAAGCCCCTAGTATTCGGAAAGCCGAACTGGGGCGTTATACACGCCTAAATCGGACAAGGCCGATTCCTCGCCTTAAGCGGAAAAAATCTTTAGGGATTTTAGTACCTCGCGAACAGCGACCAACTCTCGCTGCATCATGATGGTCAGTTTTCGGCTTTCTCTACTGAGGTGCTCGTCCGGAAGAACCGGGAAACAATCGCAGTAGTTCTCCCTGCGCTACCTTAGCCGATATAACGGAACATAAGGTACCAAAACAAGGGAGCCGGGCTAACCCAACTATTGACCCAAGACATGATTTGGAGCTGATGCATATAGTGCTATAAGCTTGGGTGCCGCACTGTTGAAAGTTGTCGGCGTTCTGGGAACGGGGGTCCCCAGACTTGCCTGCCTGCGGCCCGCGGCGTGGCTCAAGGGGCGGCCCAGCATGGCCCATCTTCATCAGCACGAGCTCAAGACCCTCGCGAGGGGCCAAGCCTCGCGGGGTGGATGACAAGGAGCCTCCTCAGGCACGGCCTCGTCAGGCTGGCTCGCGAGGAGGCGGAGAGATCAAGGCGGGGTACCTCACGAGGTGCCCATGACGCAAGCCATGACGACCAAGGGCGCCAGGCGGGCGCCAGCCCGCGCAGTGTCCTTCTTTCCTCTTTGGTTCAAAGGGAGCAAGCGCAGGCGAGAGCATCAAGCAAAGGCATCCATTTCGGTGCAACAAGACCAAGACTAGCAGATCGGCAGGATGGAGGTCATCGTGGAGCCCAAGACGGCGTCACCACTAGAGCCTTTGGCAGGTGAGGACCAACTTTAGTCAGGATAAGTGTACTAGATGTTCCCCTTCAAAATGGCCAATTGTTGGCGCCCTTCCCGCTTAATATTTGGGAAGAGGCCCAGGGCCTTTGCCTATAAGTAGGACTAGCCACCACAAGGTGTAGGCATCTAGTCATCACCAGGAAACCAGGAGAGAGAGCAACTGAACTCCCCAAGTAGTTCATCGCACCAGCCAAGAGCAGACCCTCGCGAGGTTGTTCTTCCTTGTACTGTTCATCATCAGCCCAAGGGGCAATCCACCACACCACACACTGGAGTAGGGTATTACACCACAATGGTGGCCTGAACCAGTATAAACTCTGTGTCTCTTGTGTTGTTCCATTGATTTCCTAGATCATAGCGAGGCGGTGAGGTGCAGGTAGGTAGAGGGCGAAATCTCCGCCCGCACCCCAGTGTTCGAATCTAGAGGGTCTGCCGGAACCTGAAATCCGACATTTGGCGCGCCAGGTAGGGGTGCACCAGAATCCATCTTCTGCCTCTTTGCGCCCCGTCGCATCATCATCATCATGTCCGGCGACCAGGCAGGCAACCCTGATCCTTGGGCGGCCTGGCCCGCCCATGCAGAACCGCTCGCCCCGGTCAACCCCACGCCCCAAGCAGCTCGTGGTCCGCAGGGTGCTGCAGGCCGCGAGCGGCGCGGACAGGCGGCGGTAGCTCTCACGACGCGGCAGGCGCAATCGGCAGCGAGGGCCTCCCACCACGCTGCGGCCACGGTGCTGTACACCCGACGGGAGCAGGCGAACTCGAGGGTCGCGCTCACCGTGGCCCGAGAGCTGCTACAGTGCAGGCTACTAGAAGGCGGTCACGACATGCTGCTAGAGCGGGTGGCAGTGCTCCTGGGCTTCACCGCCTCGGGGGCTCCCCCCTTCTGCACCCAACTCCCACCTTAGGTCCAGGGTGGCCCACATGGGGGCTCCGTGCACGCCCGTGCGGCCCCAAGCGGACTCCAAGGCCACCCCAACGCTGGCCAGGTCGTCAGCCCCGGGCCGGCAGCGGTGCTGCCTCCGCCCCTGGCCATTGAAGAAGGACTCGCCACGACCCGCGGCCCCAGTGGGCCGCCACGCTGTCACGCCCAGGCGGGCACATCAAGCAGAACTGCATGGCATGCAGAGCGCTACGGCGCGGCCTTCGGGATGGCGACCCCAGAGAAGTACGTGCCCCACATGATGGACCAAGGGTGCACACACGAGGATGAACAAGGCTCGCTCCTCGGCCCAAGCTGGGGGGACGAGACGCTAGAAGATGAACTCTTCCAAGAGCCCCGAGAAGGCCCCGTCGGCTACGCTAGAAACAACGAGTATCAGGAACCACTAATTCCTCAGGAGCAGGCATACGCCAACCATGGATCGCGGGAGGTGCAGGTCACGACAACGGGCGGCTGCCCCACTCCTGCAGCTTCCTACCCCTCAGGAGGAGGGCGCCGGGGGCTGCAGGAGAGGGGCCAAGATCCGACATCACCACCGCGGCGTTCGGAGCAAGGCGTCCTCAGGAGGTAGGCCCTCTGCTGGGGAGGTGCCCTAGAGCCTACCCCTGGCAGAGGACCTGTGGTCGTCGGGGGAACCGCTGGCGACCGCTCTACCCCATCGGCTGCGTCCTGGTTTCCGGTCGTCGTCGGTGGCACTAGAGTGCGGTGCAAGGTGGGGCCCTCGTCTGGCGATATGAAGCAAGGCCGGTACCTGTGAAGAAGGCCCAGTGCCTGTGAAGCTCGCCGCCCCGTGACACCCTCACGTAATAATGAGTGGGGATGTACACGCCCTGGAGTCTCAGGGGTGCCGGCCTCAGGCCCTGGGGCTCCCTCCCACGCCCAGTGGCAGCACTTAGCTCCGCGCTGGTGAGAAGACGTCCAAGACTAGACTAGGTGTCGGACGCGGCCTTTTTTCTGCTTTCATTGCTTTTCCCTCCTTGGTTGTCGTTTTCCCCCATTGAATTTAAGTTGGATTTGAGCTCGAAGATTTGTGTGTGTTCGGGGAAGGGGTGTTTAGTCTCGTTCGAGCAATCTCTCGCGTTCTGGTTACCGCTTTGCCTCAGCTGCCTCCCCTCGTGAGCCCCTCGCGAGCCGGGCCAGGCCTAGCTTGCGTGCAGCCCAGACTGTCGTCGCCGCACCCTCTCAGGAGGTTTTCATTACAGGTTCGGTGGGCTCGTTCAGGGGACGCTCGAAACACCACAGCCCTCCGCAGGCTGACTCGACGCCCACGTGGGTCGAAGGTAAACAAGCCAACCAGCTCGTCGCAAAGTCAGCCGCTTGGTGCAGGTGTACGAGTGATATTGCATCTACTGATACGCTGAATACGAGTTTTTACATGAGGGGCTCCCCCTCCCAAAATGCTCTTACAACCCTCAGGGCAGGGCCCGAACTCTATCTGCGTAGGGTAAGGAAGCAGGGACAACATGCGGTCAGTCAGATAAGTCCCCCAATGCATCCTCGGGAGCGCCTCCTGAATCATTGCTGGCGTCGCTGGCCTCGCCGTCGTCCTCCGCGTCGCCGGCAGTGGCGACAGGGTCGTTCACCAGGTCACCTTCATCAGCAGCCACGACCGTGTTGTCATTATCAGAAGCGAAGGCCCTGACAAGAGCATCCACGTCCTCCACCCAGCATGCCGGGTCGCCCCGGACGGCCTGGGGTACTGGAGCGATGGCGGCGTCAAAGTCGAAGTTGGGGAACATGTTCTAAAGGTGGCTGAAGACACGAGAGAAGGCGCGTCTGAGCAGGGCGCGGCTCCTCTCCTCCACCAGCCTGTTGGCACCGACCGACCGTGCCTCCAGTTGCGTCACCACGTTGGTGAAGAACTGAAGATTGCCAGCATAGTTGACTGTGTGGGGCTGGTCAATAGCCGCCTCGCAGATGTTACCCAGGGCCGCGTTGGCTCTCTCCCGGAGCCTGGTGAGCATAGGTCCATGCTCGTGCTCCAGAATCCGCCGCTGGCGTATCTCGTCCTTGTTCTGCCGCGCAACGGCCTCAGCCTCATCCACCCGCTGGCGGACAAGAAGCACCTCGGCGCGGGAGGTAGTCAGTTCCTCCTGCGCTACGTCAAGGGCAGCCCAAGAAGCGTCGGCCTGCCGAGTCGCTTACTCCAGCTTGACCCTCAGGGCGGCGGTCCTGCCTTCAGCCTTGACCCGGATCAACCCCAGCCTCTCCTCAAACTCGCGCTCATGGTTCAAGCGGACCGTCGTTGCCCCGCGTTCAACCTCTTCCAGGACTCGGGCCTCGCACGTAGCAATGTCATCCTACGCCTGTGTCACCAGGCGCTCTCTCGTCTCCAGACGTTCAAGATCACGTGCGCGCTCAGCACCTTCCAGCGTTAGTGCCTCCTCACGCCTCAGGAGCTCTGCCTGGTTGACCGAAGCCACCTTCATCGACGCAAGGGCCATCTCCCGCACTCCACTTGCTACTCCAGGGAGTGGCACCGGGCCAAGAGTTCCTGCACCCACTCCTCCGACGCCTCGCGCCGTCGGTCAGCCTCTTGGGCCTCCTCGATGGCCTGGGAACGGGCATCCCGAGAGGCTGCCAGCAACGCCTCGGCCTCCTCATTGTCGAGGTCACGCTGGTAGCGCGCAAGGGCAATGGCCGCCTCCATCTTGCGCCTCTCTTAAGCCAGGCGCAGGCCCTCAGCCTCAAGGCACGCGTCTTCATCATCAAGCTCTTCACCAAGCTGGCTCACCGTGTCAGCCGCCCTCCGGAGAAACCCTTGGCGAAGAACTCGACGCCTCCGGGCGCGCTCGAGCACGTCTTCTGCGTCATCATCCGCCCCAAGTAAGCACCATGGGCCACGAATCAGCACTCCCCCTCTGGGCAGGGGGCTGGCGCCCTCGTGATGGCCGGGCACGCCTCGCCAGAAGCCAGCCCCTCCCCAAGTGAAGAGCGCAGGGCCAACCTCAGCCAATCGCCATCCATGACCAGACGCGAGGCCCAAGCCAGGCCAGCTATGCCCCGAGAAGGCTCGCGAAGGAGGGTCGCGAACCGCGCAGGGCCGTGATGCACCACAGGATGGCTCACCTCTTCGGCCGACCTCAACGCAAGGGCTCTGCTGGAACTCGGGGCGCTCGAAGGCGGTGGAGAGGGCGGAGCCTGGGGGATGGCTCCTCAGTCATCTCCGTGAGCTCGGCAGGAAGGGCCCTGCAGAGCAAGGATCATCCAAAGCAACGGGAGGATCAGGAGCTAGGAAAGGGGAAGGCTTACTCATCAATGGCGAAATACTTCTGGCGCTTCCGGAGGGCCTCGAAGTCCATGCAGAAGCGACCCAGGAGTTGAGCGCAGGGGTCAGCCTGCGACGAGGAAGAAGCGTCAAGATGCCCGGCGTCTGGTGCGTCGTCCTGATGCACGCCGCCAGTTGCCCCACCAAGAAGGACAGCTGGGGCCCCAGGGGCCTCAACCACAGGCGCCGTGGGTAGCGGCTTAGCGCCCCCATCCGCAGCAGTACGGGCCTCAGGAGCCGCCCCCTCCGGAGTGCCGCCTGGCATCGTCACTCCGGCGGGGCCCCCTCAGCCTCTGGTGGCCCATGCCTCCCTGCTCCGCCACTCGAGGAAGGACCACCGTGGGCGACTGGGAGGGCACTCACCATCACTGGGTTCTCGTGAGGACCCCTGAGGCCGGCAGGGCGCAGCCCCCATTCGTCAAAGCCGGGCATCTGCTTCACAAAGTCGCCCCTATTCAAGAAAAGATACAGCAAAGCCCCCCATGCGAGATGCTACCGGGAGAAGGGTCCCCAGTCAAGACCAAGAGCACCTTCCTCAGTGCTTCGGGCATCAGGTCCTCCTCCTAGAGCCTCATGCGATCTTCACGCCCGCTGAAGGACCACATCCGGCGGGAGTGGCGCTGGAGAGGAGCAATGCGGCATAGCAGGAACTCCTTCACTACCTTGGGCGCTGTCACACCAAGCGCCCTCAAGAGCGTGAAGCGATGCCAGACGAAGATGAGCCGGGGGATCGTGAGCGTCTCCTGGCCCCAGCCTGAATTGGGGACAGCATGCGACTTTGGCTCCGAAAGCAGGGGCTGGGCACCCCTACGTCCACGTACAGCCACCGCTCGCGAAACCCAGGTGCGGACAGGGGAAGGCTGAAATCAATCCCTGAAGCTGTTGTTTCTGGTGCGGCAATGAAGCTCACGCACCCTGAGCATTGGGTGGGATCGACGAGGCGCAGAGAGAAGAAGTGGCGCAGCAAGGCAACCGAAGGAGGGATGCCCATCATCGCCTCACAGACAAAGGCGAAGACAGCAAGAAGAGTAATGGATTCAGGACCCAAATGCATCATATGGATCTGGTAATGGGAAAGCACAGCGTTGAAGAAATCAGAGAAGGGGGGAACCAGTCCCGCCCACAGGGCTTCGGCAAAGTACCGGACCTCGGTGACCACCCTGTCGATGGAGAAGTGGGATGCGGGCCAGGCTGTCGTCCTCCCGCACTTGTTGAAGATGGTAGCCAGAGCAGAGCTGACCTTGCCCAAGCCTTCTCGGTTGAGTATGATCGACTGATCGACAGCGGGGGCCGCCGGTGACGGCGAGCGAGGCGGAGGCATCGGTTTCTTCCCTTTTCCCTTCTTCGGCGGAGCCATGGCGACGGGAAGAGGGAGGATTCGGGATTGGATTGAAAGCAGGGACTGGAGATCGAGAGGAGGAAGAGCAGGGGACGGTCGAGCGGCGAAAATAGGAAAGACTGTGTGCAACCACGGGTCCGCCTAGCTGGGCGCAAAATGAGGAGGCGTGGAGAAGCAGGGCCACCCACGTCCAATCAACCGCCACACGGCGCCAAAGGCCATAGGCTGTTAGGGCCCGCGGCGCTTCGTACTTACCCCTTCGCTTCTCTACTCAGCCAAGTCTAGGCGCGCCTTGGGCCCGGGGGCTACTGTCGGCGTTCTGGGAACGAGGGTCCCCAGACTTGCCTGCTTGTGGCCCGCGGCGTGGCTCAAGGGGCGGCCCAGCATGGCCCATCTTCATCAGCACGAGCTCAAGACCCTCGCGAGGGGCCAAGCCTCGCGGGGTGGACGACAAGGAGCCTCCTCAGGCACGGCCTCATCAGGCTGGCTCACGAGGAGGCAGAGAGATCAAGGCAGGGTACCTCACGAGGTGCCCATGACGCAAGCCATGACGACCAAGGGCACCAGGCGGGCGCCAGCCCGCGCAGTGTCCTTCTTTCCTCTTTGGTGCAAAGGGAGCAAGCGCAGGCGAGAGCATCAAGCAAAGGCGTCCATTTCGGTGCAACAAGACCAAGACCAGCAGAGCGGCAGGATGGAGGTCATCGTGGAGCCCAAGCCGGCGTCACCACTAGAGCCTTTGGCAGGTGAGGACCAACTTTAGTCAGGATAAGTGTAGTAGATGTTCCCCTTTAAAATGGCCAATTGTTGGTGCCCTTCCAGCTTAATATTTGGGAAGAGGCCCAGGGCCTTTGCCTATAAGTAGGACTAGCCACCACAAGGTGGAGGCATCTGGTCATCACCAGGAAACCACGAGAGAGAGCAGCTGAACTCCCCAAGTAGTTCATCGCACCAGCCAAGAGCAGACCCTCGCGAGGCTGTTCTTCCTTGTACTGTTCATCATCAGCCCAAGGGGCAATCCACCACACCACACACTGGAGTAGGGTATTACACCACAATGGTGGCCTGAACCAGTATAAACTCTGTGTCTCTTGTGGTGTTCCTTTGATTGTCTAGATCATAGCGAGGCGGTGAGGTGCAGGTAGGTAGAGGGCGAAATCTCCGTGTGCACCCCAGTGTTCGAATCTAGAGGGTCTGCAGGAACCCGAAATCCGACAAAAGTGTTCGGACTTTTCTTTTCATTTTATGGGGATCGATAAGAAGCCCCTGGCAAACTGAGCGTACCAAGATGTACGGATGCAATATTGAATAAATATTCAATGAAAAATATGAAGATAGTAATAAGAAGCTGACACTGTGTACTACTTCCAATTTATTTGGACAATAGGACAAGGCGTAGGTGTACAATTAATGCATTAAGCAGAAAGAAATAGGACTATTTGACATGTCCTATCTGAGGGTAGGCTACATGCGGGTATGTAAGGACAGGTATAACGATCATTGAAGGAGACCACCTGATTATTCCCTTGTGTGCAATGCCTCTTGCCTCCTTGGTGTGCCTTCTATGATGAGTCCGGTTATCCGTCCTCTCTGAAGGGGCTGCCCGAAAGTGGGGTCCTGAAAAAAGAAAAAATAGTATGCAGGCCTCATGGTGGCTAAACCGCACTCTGGCCGCATTGTCGTCTCGCCTCCACCTATGCCCATGGTATTTTGAGCGCGTAGTTGTGTACGTGTGGCACGAACACTGCTTGAATGGGGCTGGGGTGGAGGCCGGGTTGCTAATCGAGCTCCTGGCATGCCTAACGGTCCTGTTGCAGGGTACTCAGGACTCGCTTGACGGTGTTCGGGGATGTCGTTGCCGAATTGGCTATTTATCGGAGGAGGCTGCTTTGTACTTCTGCCGCGAGGGCCGCAGTATGCTCTTCTGTACGGAGGGAGCGGTCTGTATTTCCATTGACTATTATGACCCCGCGAGGTCCTGGCATCTTGAGCTTGAGGTATGCATAGTGTGGTACCGCATTGAAACGAGCGAACGTGGTTCGTCCAAGTAGTCCATGGTAGCCACTACGGAAAGGGATAATATCAAAGATTAACTCCTCGCTTCGGAAGTTATCCGAAGATCCGAAGACCACTTCCAGTGTTATTGAGCCTGTGCAGCGGGCCTCTACCCCTAGAATGACACCTTTCAAGGTGGTTTTGGTGGGTTTGATCCGCGACGGATCGATGCCCATTTTGCGCACTGTATCCTAATAAAGCAGGTTCAGGCTACTGCCACCGTCCATGAGGACTTGCGTGAGGTGGAATCCGTCGATGACTGGGTCAAGGACCAATGCGGCTGAGCTGCCGTGACGGATGCTAGTGGGATGGTCCCTACGATCAAAGGTGATGGGGCAGGATGACCATGGGTTGAATTTTGGGGCGACGGGCTCCATCGCATAGACGTCCCTAAGTGCACGCTTTCGCTCCCGTTTGGGGATGTGAGTGGCATAGATCATATTCACCGTTTTTACCTAGGGAGGAAATTTCTTATGACCTCCAGTGTTCGGACTCCGGGGCTCCTCGTCATCATCACTGTGCAGCCCCTTGTCCTTGTTCTCGGCATTTATCTTGTCGGCTTGTTTGAACACCCAGCAATCTCTGTTAGTGTGATTGGCTGGTTTATCGGGGGTGCCATGAATCTGGCACGAGCGGTCGAGTATGTGGTCCAGTTTGGACGATCTCGGATTGTGTCTTTTGAACGGCTTCTTCCGCTGACCGGATTTGGAGTTGCTGAATCCAGCATTGACTGCCATATCCTCAACATTGTCGCCATTATTTCGACGCTTGTGTCTGTTGCGCCGTGGCTTTCCGTTACTTTTACGGATATCTGAAGTGCCAGGGTTTCCTGGCGTGGTGTTGTTGCGAGCCAGCCAACTGTCCTCACCCGCGCAAAAGCGGGTCATTAATGTCGTGAGGGCCGCCATGGTCTTCGGTTTTTCTTGGCCGAGGTGTCGGGCAAGCCACTCGTCACGAATATTATGCTCAAAGGCCGCCAAGGCCTCGGCGTCCGGATAGTCAAATATTTGGTTCTTTTTAGTTAGAAACCGAGTCCAGAATTTCCTGGCTGACTCTCCGGGCTGTTGGGTAATGTGACTTAAGTCATCAGCATCTGGTGGCCACACGTAGGTGCCCTGGAAGTTATCGAGGAATGCGTCCTCAAGATTTTCCCAACTGCCAATGGAGTTTGCTGGCAGGTTATTCAGCCAGTGTATAGCTGGCCCTTTAAGCTTGAGTGGGAGATACTTGATGGCATGTAGGTCATCACCGCGGGCCATGTGAATATGGAGAAGAAAATATTTGATCCACACTGCGGGGTCTGTTGTGCCATCGTATGACTCGATGTTGACGGGTTTAAACCCTTCTGGGAATTTGTGTTCCATTACTTCATCAGTGAAGTAGAGGGAGTGTGCGGCGCCTTTGTGCCGGGCTATGTCGCGGCGTAGTCCGATTAGGTCTGGTCTGTTATGTCCGGCCCGACTGGATTTATCAGTATTGTATCCGGCATGACGATCGGTGTCATGAGCTGTGGCGCGCCCCCATGATCCGTAGATCGATCTTGGTTGTCCTGCATTGTTTTCCAATATGTCTCGCAGGTCTTGCGTATTGCACTTGGCCATAGTGAACCGGCGTGGAGGTGTGGGGTGGTGTCCGGCCTGATATGCTGTTTTATCCCGGCCACGAGGTGGCCAGTCAGCCTCATCTTGTGCTGGAAGTTCAGGCTCTTCGGCCTCTTCTTCTAGCGGTTTATGCTTTGGGTATCCCCTGCTCGGGGGCTCGAGTCCGTATTCCTCGACCGACAGGACTTCGGTCCATCTGTCTGCGAGCAGATCTTGGTCAGCTTGGAGCTGCTGCTACTTCTTTTTCAGGCTTCTTGCAGTGGCTATAAGCCTGCGCTTGAAGCGCTCCTGCTCTATGGGATCCTCTGGTACGCCGAATTCGTCATCACCGAGGCTCACCTCATCTTTGGAGGGAGGCATATAGTTATCGTCCTCCAAGTATCCATTTGTTGCCTATTCGTCTGGGCTAGCCTGCCCGTGTTCCTGTTTGGCTTGCTCGAAGGTGGGTTGATCAGGATCGTATTCCTCTTCGGCACCATCTGGATTTTCTTCTTCAGTGCCGGTATTGTTGTGGCGAGGCTTGGAGCGGCGTCGATGACGCCCATGTTTTGCTTTCTTCCTCAAGGGGTTATCTCTCGTTGCATCATCGCCATTGGTCTCTTTGGGAGTATCCACCATATATATGTCATATGAAGAGGTGGCAGTCCAGCGCCCTGTGGGCAGTGGTTCCTGTTCTTCTCCCGCATCGTCGTCTATACCGTCGACGTCTTCGGAGCCGAAGTTAAGCACGTCGGTCAAGTCATCGACCGTGGCTATTAAGTGGGCGGTGGGTGGGTAACGAATTTCTTCGTTCCTAGCTTCCCACTCGAGCCGGACATAGTTCCGCCAGGAGTCTCCTGACAAAGAGAGAGAGACCTTAATGAATTCAGCAATTCTTCGAACGGTGAGTGTTGGAAGATGTTCGCGGCGGCGAACTCCATGACTGGAGCCCAGTTAGATTCGATGGGCACGGATGCGCGCGGTTTGGAACACACTGCCGGAGATGAGTCCAGGGGTCCGGAGGTACAGATTTTCTGAGGACAGGAGTCTATGTTCGGCTCCAACGCCGATGAGTGTGCGGCCTTCGAGGCGGGGTCCATCCACCCGTCCCCGGAAGGCACGACCTCCTCTAGAACGAAGTCTGGAGCTGTAGCAGGTGTGATGTTCCGAATACTTTCCGACTGCGGATCTAGGTCATGCACGTCGTGATTGTTCGGCGCTCCTGACACGGGCCCGAATCCGTCGAAGATCAAGTCTCCGCAGATGTCGGCAGTGTAGTTTAGGTTTCCAAACCTGTCGTGATGGCCAGGGGCGTAGCTATCAATCTGCTCCAGATGGCCAAGCGAGTTGGCCTGCAGTGTGAAGCTGCCGAACACGAAGATCTGTCCGGGGAGAAAAGTCTCACCAAGGACGGCCCAAATCCTTTACGGTCGTTTATGGGCCGAAAGTTTTCATGGCCTGTAAATGGTCCCAAATGAAGCCGGACCTTTAACAGGCCGGAAATACACCGGACCGTAATTCGGCCCAATTACTTAGCAAACAGTTAACGGGCCAGAAGTGACCATGGGCCGCGTTCATGACAAGTTTAGGACAGGCCGTTGACGGGATGATTTGACAGAGAATGTTGGGCCTTTAGCTAGGCCGGCCCATTATGGTCTGCAGAATCTTGTGGGCCTTTAGCTGGGCCTGCCCATTGTGGTCCACAAAATCTTGTGGGCATTTAGCTGTGCCGGCCCATTATGGTCTGCAAATTCGTGTGGGCCTTTAGCTGGGTCGGCCCATTATGGTCCGCTAAATTTTGTGGGCCTTATCTGGGCCGGCCCATTATGGCCTGCTAAATCTTATGGGCCTTCGATTGGGCCGGCCCATTTAAACTTTGTGGGCCACTTTTGGGCCGGTCCACGTGCCAACATATCATAGGACCATCTCGACCGTTGGATGAGTGACACCTGTGCCAACGCGGAGCTGACGCGTGGATCCGTCAGCCAATGAGAATTATACATGTGGAAAATCGGCATTCATCGTGGCTGTTAACGGGTTATCGGATCCCAAATCTGACCCGATAGCTTAACGGCGTTCCGTTACGGTGGATGCCACGTGTCGGTCACCCTTGACGAAAGCACTTCTGTGACGCACGATTTATCGTCATGGAAGTGGACACTTCCGTGATGATAATTTTGGTAATGTCATGGAACACTTCTATGACAGCACAAGTATGACTATCTTGATTCTATCATAAATTTGTCATGGATGTACATGCATGACAGAAAACACGACCTACTGTGACAAACACGTATCATCACGGAAGTGTCTTTTTTTGTAGTGATTGGCCCATTCCCAGTCATGAACAGAGTTGGAACAGTTGCTTATCGATTGGAGTTGCCACTAGAACTATTTTCCCAAGCAACAGAATCTCGAGGACGAGAATCATCCTAAGTGTGGGAGGTTTGTGACAGCCTGGTTTTTGCCTTCTCTCTCTTTCCAGACTTGGTTTGCATTTGCCTTGGTTTTGAGTTTTTAGAATCAATTCAAATGGACTTGTCACTTGGGCATGCCCTTGACTTTCACCCAAGTGACCCATCTGCATCTCATCCAACTCCATTTCTTTCTAAAACCCTAGAATGGCCCATTGAATATTTTTCATAAGTGAAAATATTCATTTTCTTTCTGAAACCTCATTTCAGAAATTAGGGCTCCAAAGCAACCCCAATTTTTATAGCTCCAAAAATCCTGAGATAATTCCTGAATTTTCTTTGAACCTTGGCCCACCTCCCTGAGTAAAAATATTGCATGACTTTTTGTAATACTAGCACATATGCTCGTGTGTTGCAACGGGAAAAATTGATATTTTGTGCAAGCATAATGTCCCACAACATCGGATTCACTATGAAGAACATGTTGCAACGTAGCATCTTTCTACAAAATGAAATAGAAAAATATGTTGCAATTTAGTCGTGTTCATATTTTCTTTGTCGGGCATAATCTTCCACTGATTTCATTTAAGTATAATCCTTTTTAATGGCATTTCGGTATAATCCTTTCATTAATTACCATGAAGTCTTCATCCATTTTAGTCAGGAATCAGATCCTTCCTTTTCTAATTTAGTAGCCCCAACACATTGAAGCCTACAGATCTTTCTTTTAATTATCCTACCTTTTTACATCAAAGTCTTCATGTAAAATTTATTAAGATCACAATCTTTCTTTTAGTTATTCCACTAGTTTACCCATAATCCTTTCTTTAATTAGCCACATCTGTTTAAATATTCTATTCAAGCCCACAATCCTTCCTTTATTAGCTCATTCGCTTAATTAGCCTGCCCTAAACATGATGACTGCCACTTGCATATTTAGAGCGAATTGGGATTAGTAAATGCGAAAGGCGCATAGGTCATTGGTTGTTACATCGAAGAGCTAGACAGGAGGTCATGTGTTTAATTTCCACAATGTTGATTTATTTTGACCCAATTATTTTTCATGGTTTCTATAAAATACCATAAAAGGCCCATCAACGTACAAGTACGTGGCTCAAATCGCTTAGCGTGTAAAACAAATGAAAAGGACTACACCAAACCAAGAATACATGTTCCCTTTAATAGTAGGTATAGATTTTTGCTACAGAAAATCTTTTCCTTTCTGGCCCAAAAATGCATTTGTACAACAAGTGCATTTTTCCTTAATCTTTTGGAGCTGATCTTTCTTGAGCTTAAACACACTCCTAAGAAACCCTTAACCCTAGGAGATCAGCCCTAATGGCCCTCTAGAAGCTAGCCAAAGTTGGCGACCAAGTTTTTGTCCAGAAACTTGCCAGCAAGCTTGAGTCACTTTTGGTCAGCATGGGTTTGAGTTTTCACCTTTCTTAGACCTAACACTGCATGGAATTTAGCCCAGACAAGGTTTGGCAGCGTTTGGGCATCGTTTTGGCAATATCAGGGTGGTGACCGCGTGTGGACACGGGGACTGGCAGGTGTTCGACGCGCTCTGCGTCGCGCCAGTGCCTCTGTTCGGCGCGTGCCCGAGCCAAAGCTCACCGACGACTGCTGCACCGCGCCATCCCCTTTGTCTCATCATCCTTGACCTCTCCCTGGTGCTCGCCGACGCTGGAGACGCCGCAGCGAGCACGGGTGCGTCATGGCCAAAAGCCAGAGTGCAACTGTGCCCCTGTCTTCTTCTCCCCCTCCTCCTTGTGCTTGTCCGCGAGCGTGGACAGCCTCCGCGTGATCGCTGAGCTTCTCACACCCTCGCTGATGCCCCTCATCGCCTCTCGCCATATTCTCGACAACTCCGGCGGCGACACGTACCCCCTTCCCCCTCCGGCTATAAATTGAGCCCTCCCCTTCGTTCCAGAGCAACCCACGGCACCATCCAACCTCCACACACACACAGCACAGTCGCAGCCCGGCCGAGCAGGCCTCTGGTCGTCATGCCCGACCTGAGCTCGTCGGCGACACACATAGCTTAGCCTCCCTGTCCCCGACCTCCTGGAGCCCAACCAACCACCTAGGCGCATCCCTGGGGCCCCTCTGGTGCCGTCCTGAAGCCGCAGAGCCCCTAGAACAGCCCCTCGTCGTCGCCTTCTTCCTCTCCGGCAAGACCCGACCACCGCCGCCGCTTGCGAGGTTGATTCCGAGCAGCTCCGACCGTCTCTTGTCGTGCCACGGGTATAGGCAGGTGCGCCGTAGCCCCCTCTCCATTTCTATCCCTCCAGTTTGGCCCTTGGACTCCTCCTCACCGGTGTGAGCTCCGACGAAACGCCTCCGCGTTTTGTTTCTCTCCCTCTCCCCTCTCTCCTGATCGGTGGGGCCCGTTGTCAGCCTCTCCACTCGCACCCAAAGCGGTACGAGTGGAGGCGTCTTTTGGCTTTATGCCATTGACGTCACCCCCCCCCCCGGAATTTCTGTTTATTCAAATTAATTAAAATATTTTGACCAGAACTTTAACCTTGAATATCTCCTAGCCTATAAGTCCAAATGAGTTGATTCTTTTTGCATTTGGTTTTTTACAGAAAACTCTAGCAGCACACCAAAGTGTGGATTTTTCCTTGCTACCTAGAATTTCTGGTGATTTTCAGAGTGGTTCTTGATATTTTGTTTTATGGTTTTTAAATATTTTCAGAAGGAGAGACTTGCCTTGAAGCTATCCAGGAGGAGTGTGAACCTCCTCTGCACTAAGGCAAGCCACAATAACATTTTGATGGTGTCATATCAATATCTATGATTTTCTACTTAAATATGAGCTTATTTTCATGCATTTAAAATAGTTAAATAATTATTATTAAATGCTTAGTTACTTTATCATGCTTGTTATGCTTGCTTTAGTTACTGGTTGATTGCGTGCAGTAGTTTAATCAAGTAGAGTAAATATTTTGGCTTAATGAAAGTGCCTTGATAAATAATTTTAGTTTATTTTGATAAGTAAATTTTCATATTAAAGATAAATGACTAAAAGTGAGGTTTGATAATAACCAGTGTAGTAATACCAATAGTTCTGTTGATGAGTGGAGCAAGAAAGTTATTTCTTTGATGTTGATCCGTTCTTATGAGTTGCATCTTGAGCATATCGGTTAGTTGCATGATCATGGCATCATATGGCTTGTAGTGAGTTTATTTTCAAGTTAAACATGAAAATAATCCAACTTGAATATTAAGTTGATCAAGTCATGGTGCCTCTGAATCGGGTTCTTTTCAGTGCGACCACATTTACCTTTATGGGGGGTCTTGTTCTGTCCTTTGTCATGCCTCTTACCGGTGCCTCCAACGAGGGAAGGTTATCGCTGTGCGGTACGCTGGCCCGGTAAGCAGACATAACCTTGTGTGCTCGTTTGTTTCTATGGTGCCTTGTCCCCGTTTGGGACTGTTTTGCCACGATGGTGGCCGAAGATGCCTTTGGTAGGCATGGGCCACCCATGACTTAGCCCTGAGAGGGAGTGACTCGGAGTGGCCGGGAGAGTGTCATGGCAAGGGAAGGGTTTCGTCGGAACTCCATGGTCCACCCGAATGGGAGTGCGAGACCCTTGAGTTTCGTAGTGTGGGTAAAGTGTGCTAACCTCTGCAGAGTGTATTTTAATCTATCGATAGCCGCATCCTCGGCTATGGACACAACTCGGTAGTAAGTCACACCATGGATCAACAACTATAATTAATCTGGCACACTTGGTATGATTGTGGCACTGGTTTCGTGATGAGCTATGGATCATGTGATGATCGTAAGCAAATGGCTTCATTTGTGATCCGAGTATGATCACCGTTCGGTTACAGTGGTAACCCGTCTGGTAAGCGAGTCCGAGGGACTCGGTGCACATGTCGGTTTCATTGCATCCGTAGTATCTCTTGCATTGCATTTAACCTGATTAATTGTCATGATATTGTTTGTCATTGTGCTTATGTTTGTTGTGAGCTTGCAAGCACATTCAATGTTCTGACCTGGCATGTCATGCCAGCTTTCAGGCAAGACTGATCAGATCGGAGAGTGTCCCGCGTCTAGCATCATGTCCATGTCGGTGTCCCTGTACTATGGAGTTCCACTTTGTCGTTATTCTGCTGCCGCGTAGCTGATATGATCGAGGTCCTTTTCATGTTCATTAAATAATGTACATACTGTTCAGCTGCACCGTGTGTGTCACTTGGCCTCTTATCTCGATGTAATATCAGACTTATGTACCCACTAGCATCAATAAAGCAGTTGTTTCTGTACCATGATGGTTTGTGTTGCCAGAAGACTTGATCTCTGTGCTGGCAATGCAAGGTAAACTGGTTGCTCTGAGCCAGGGTGCCACAGATACATAGCAGAAGGCTCCAAAGGGAGTGATGAAAGATGTCTTCTCCTGGTCCTTAACTGTCATCTTGATCTGATGATAACCAGAATAAGCATCCAAAAAGCTCAAACGCTCACAACCCGCCGTAGCATCAATAATCTGATCAATAGAGGGAGAGCAAAAGGATCAGCCGGATAGGCCTTATTAAGGTCTGTATAATCCACACACATATGCCAAGTGCCATTTTTCTTAAGTACCAGCACCGGGTTAGCCAACCACTCAGGATGAAAAACTTCAATGATAAACCATGCCGCCAAGAACCGGGCACTTCTTGGCCAATGGCCTTACGCCTCTATTCATTAAAACAAGGAAGAAACTGCTTGACCGGCTTAAACTTGGGATCCGCATTAAGAGTGTGCTCAGCCAGTTCCCTCGGTACACCTGGCATGTCAGAAGGTTTCCATGCAAAGATGTCCTGGTTCTTACGGATGAACTCGATGAGCGCGCTTTCCTATTTCAGATCCATATTAGCATTGATGCTGAATTGCTTGGACGAGTCGCCAGGCACAAAATCAACCAACTTAGTGTCATCTATCGATTTAAACTTTAACAAGGGGTCATTTTCTGTAGTTGGCTTCTTCAAGGGCGTCATATCCGCCGGGTCAACATTGTCTTTATGAAACTTCAACTCCTCTATAGCACAAGTTGACTCAGCATACGCAGCATCACCTTCTTCACAATCCAGAGCAATCCTTCTATCTCCGTGCACTGTGATGGTGCCCTTATGACCCGACATTTTAAGCTGCAAATAAACATAACACGGCCGTGCCATAAACTTGGCGTAAGTCGGCCGCCCAAACAAAGCATGGTCATCTCCAAAAGCTACCTCAAAGTTCAATTTCTCAGCTCTGGAATCATGGTCATCTCCAAAGGCTACCTCCAGTGCTATCTTACCCACTGGATACGTTGACTTACCAGGCACCATCCCATGGAAAATAGTAGAATACGCCTTAAGATCTTTGTCAATCAAATTCATACGGCGAAAAGTCTCATGGTAAAGGATATTGATACTGCTGCCCCCATCCATGAGCACCTTTGTAAGCTTATACACTCCTACCTGGGGAGCAACCACCAATGCCAACTGGCCTGGATTGTCAACCCGTGGCGGGTGATCCTCCCGGCTCCATACAATAGGCTGCTCAGACCACCTCAAATAACGAGGCACTGTCGGCTCAACTGAATTCACCGCCCGCTTATAGATTTTCTGATCTCGCTTGCACATGCTCGTGGTGAACACATGATATTGACCACTATTCAGTTGCTTTGCATTGCTCTGATAACCAGACTACTGTTGCTGATTACCTTGACCAGATTGCTGATTGAAACCACCTTGATTACCTTGGCCTTGAAAGCCAGAGCTTGAACCGCCACCTCCAAAACTAGGACCATGAGAGACGGAACCTGAACCGCCATGCAGGCCATGATTGTTCTAGAAAAAATTAGAATTTCTATACTCCCTCATGATGAAGCAATCCTTCCAGAAATGACTGGCCAGCTAATCCTGGGTTCCGTGCTTCGGACAAGGCTGATTCATCATGGCCTCAAGGTTGACTTTGGCCCTCCAAACCGGGGCGCTTGCATTTTACCCTTACGACGCTGGTTGTTGTTCTGCGTGTTGGTGTTAGCCACAAAATCCAAACCACCATCCGCCTTACGTTTACCATTGCCACCTTGTCCCGCTGTATTATGATGTCCCTTTGCAATGTCATTCTTCTTCCCCTTTCCAACCTTCTCCGCATCAGATTCAGGGTCTTTCGTGCTATCAGAGTCGGCATATTTGACGAGAGCCGCCATGAGTTCCCCCATATCATTGCAATTACTCTTAAGCCGCCCTAATTTCTGCTTAAGGGGATGAAAATGATAGTTCTTCTCTAACATTAGGACTGTTGAACCGGCGTTGGTACTGTCCGGTGAGTGTATAGCAGTTGAGATCCGGCGCACCCAATTGGTTGTTGACTCACCTTCTCCTTGGACGCAAGAATCCAAATCCAGAATCAACATAGGCTGCTTACATGTGTCTTTAAATTTTTGAATAAATTGCCTCTTCAACTCTGCCCATGACTTAATGGAATTAGCGGGCAGGCCTTTCAAGCAAGTACGAGCCGGCTCATCCAACATCATGGTGAAATACTTAGCAGATGCAGCATCACTGACGTCCAGCATCTCCACAGCCATCTCATAGCTTTCAATCCAAGCCTCTAGGGGTTGGTCCGCCATGTAATTAGGCACCTTACGGGGGCCCTTGAAAACCTTAGGGAAGCGCTCGTTGCGTAGAGCCGGCACTAAACATGGCACACCCAAGGTTCTAGAGGTTACTTCTGCCTCCACAGACGCCGACGGATAAACTGGAGATTGTTGTTAAAACGCCAACTAAGCCGCCAGCTCAGCCTCACGTCGCGCTCTGCCCTGTCCCACCAAAGCCTGAGCATCATTACCAGCACGCAGAGGGTTAGGCCGACGGGGTTGATTATGGTGCCGCTCACTACTCGATATAGTCGGCTCATCAATGTGCGCTATAGCTTCGGCTTGGATGTGGAGTTGAGTGAATTCAATCACGACTGTATGAATAAGCCGCCTGTTGGGCCACTCCTGTCTGAAGAAGTTCTCCGGCTCTCCGTATTTCCATCACTGCTAGTGACTCATTCTGAACTGGGAGAGCCGCCAGTCGAGTAGCTGCAGCTATCATGTTATCCAAAGGATTAGAAAAATGACCTGGGGGCGTCAGAACGTGTTGGGGAGGGGTCAAATTCAAACATGGGGGGTCTGCAGCACGTGGTTGAATCGGTTCTCCAGCCGCCGGCGCCTCAACAGCCCGATCCACACCAGGCGGGTTACTGGTTCCTGCCCCAGGCGTGTTGAAAAGATTCCTCGCATCGTAAGCCGGAGGTAATCGGCTCACATGCCTTCTATTGAAGACAGTGTTTGATGCGTCCCGGTGTAAGCTCAACCACAAATTCTCTGCTTGAAGCCGTTCCGCTTCCCTCTGCAAGGTGGCTCGCTCCGTCGCCATCCGGGTGTTCTCAGCGTTTAGATCCTCCTTAGCTTGTTCTATCTCATCACGTAACTTTGCAACGTCTGCGCTATGCTGTGTTTGATTCGTCGGGTTTAACTCCGTCGTTAACAGCGTTGCCAGAGCATCCAATATATTGGATAAGACTTGAGCCAGTGGGCGCACATGGCCTCCTGCCCCGGCTGCCATTGCCGTTGCTGACCTGGAGATCATCACTGCTATAGTTGAAGAATCCTGCCCTGGCTGCGTACCGGCTATGAAGATCGCGACTCGGTGTGGCGGCTTGTAGGGGTCCTGAATACTGTCACCATCGGAACAACCCCCAAGCCCACCATCCTGAACCTGATAGATGGAATCGGTCTTGCCGGTTGAGGACTCATTGCCTGAATAGATGGTCGTCTCACCACCAGACTCAGATCCTCCTTCAGATCCACTCCTTGAATAAAACCCACAAAGACATGCTTCGGGGCTGCTTGAACCTTGGCGGGTTGCGCACGCTGAGCCGTCTCGACAATGTCGGTGCAGGTGTCCGGCGCAGCTTCCGACTCACCAATCTTACTGATGAAGACATGAATTCCGCTGAAGGGGGCCTAGTATCCATACCCGATTGAGCCGGCCTCGGGGCCCCAGCCCTCGTCATCGATGTAGAGCTTGCCGCAACGACTCTTAGTCATCTGGCCCACAGCATATCCCTTGAGCCCTGCGAAGTTTCCCTTCAAGAACTCGAAACCACCATGCGCTGGCCCCATGATGGGCACCAACTGTCATGGAATTGTCATGGCAGATGCCCTATCATAAGGACTTAGGTGTGGAGCCATCGCGACATAGTTAGCTTGAAGGGGTTAAAATGGGACAAGGGGCATAAAGAGTTTACCCAGGTTCGGCCCCTTGCAACGAGGTAAAGGCCTACTCCTACTTTAGGTTGTATTGCTTGGGTTTCGATTACCAGGGAGCGAATACGCTTGACCTAGTTCTCGACTTGTTGTTTCCTGCCTTAACCCGCCACCGGTTTACCCCTTTATATACACAGGCTGATGCCTAGCAGCTTACAGAGTCCCGAACGGTCATACACAACGTGTTCGGCTCGGTGATAGAACTAAACTTTCCTTAACATACAAGTTAAACATATGGCGGCTTATGCCCGTGGGCCTCAAGTCTCCTCCGGGTCTTGGGCCTTCAATAAGCTTGCTTCATGAACCGCCATCTTCAACATCTTCTTGGGCCTTCTCATTATGAACCGCCAATGGTATGACCCGGCCCCTCCTGGGCGGGTCATACCCAATAGTGAGATCCCCAACACCTCCCTTCTTAGGGACACAATGAACGGGACTTACCCACCTATTATCAGCAATAGGATAAATTATACATGCCTCCAGAAGCTTTAGTATTTCATTTCTTACCACTTCTTTCATATTAGGATTTAACCATCGTTGATGATCAACAACTGGTTTAGCATCAGGCTCCAAATTAATTTTGTGCTGACATAGAGTGGGACTAATGCCCTTAAGATCACCAAGAGTATATCCAATAGCGGCACTGTGCTTCTTTAGAGTTTTCAATAATTTCTTTTCTTCATGCTCTGAAAGGTTAACACTAATAATAACAAGATATATCTTCTTTTCATCAATATAAGCATATTTCAACGTGTCAGGTAATTGTTTAAGCTCAAACACGGGATCACCCTTGGGTGGAGGAGGATCCCCAAGGATTTCAACATGCAAATTGTGTTTCAAAAGAGGTCCTTGATTAAAGAATATTTCATCTATTTCCCTTCTTTCATTCATAAACATATCATTTTCATGGTCTAGCAAATATTGTTCTAAAGGATTAGTAGGAGGCACGGCAATAGAAGCAAGACCAATAATTTCATCCTTACTAGGAAATCCTTTATCATGGGGTTGTCTATGAAATTTAGAAAAATTAAAATCATGGGACATATCCCCTAAATCAATAGTAACAATATCTTTCTCGCAGTCTATCTTAACATTAAAAGTGTTCAAGAAAGGTCTACCAAATATAATGGGACAAAAATCGTCTTGTGGGGAAGCAAGAACAAGAAAATCAATAGGGTATTTTATTTTCCCACACAAGACTTCAACATCTCTAAGAATCCCGACTAGTGATATAGTATCTCTATTGGCAAGCTTAATAGTAACATCAATATCTTCTATCTCAGCAGGTGCAATATCATTCATAATTTCTTGGTATAAGGTATAAGGTATTGCACTCATACCTACACCCATATCACATAAACCATGACAACAATGATCTCCTATTTTAATAGAAACAACAGGCATGCAAACAACAAGTCTATGTTTATCTTTAGTATCGGGTTTAGCAATTCTAGCAGCTTCATCATAGAAATAAATAACATGCCCATCAATATTATCGAGAAAGAGATCTTTAACTATAGAAATACTAGTTTCAACTTTAATTTGCTCAAGGGGTGTAGGTGTTCTGGTATAACTCTTACGAACCACAGTTGAACCTTTAGCATGATCTTTTATTCTAACAGGAAAAGGTGGTTTCTCAATATAAGCGGTAGGAACAATAGGATCAACATTATAAGTAATAGTTTCTTTTCAACTTTAATAGGTTCTACTACTTTAACTTCAATGGGAGGATGATATTTATACCATTTCTCCTTACGGAGATCAACATGAGTAGCCAATGATTCATAGAAAGAAGCTACTATCTCAGAGTAAAGTCCATATTTAGTGCTAAAATCATGAAAAGCAT
This sequence comes from Triticum aestivum, assembly GCF_018294505.1. Lineage (NCBI taxonomy): Eukaryota > Viridiplantae > Streptophyta > Magnoliopsida > Poales > Poaceae > Triticum > Triticum aestivum. The sequence goes on along the minus strand of NC_057798.1, from coordinate 586,889,496 downwards.
TGGTATCGATAAAATATTGAACACGATCGAACTTAAGGTTTATACCTAACTCCTTACCTTCGTCGAGTTCTCAATCTTCAGAGTTGCGTTTAATTCTTTCCAATAAATCCCATTTGAATTCAATAGTCTTCTTCGTAAAAGAACCAGTACAAGAAGTATCGAACATGGATCGATCATTATGAGAAAGCCGAGCATACATTTTTTGGATAATAATTTCTCTTGAGAGATCATGATTGGGGCATGAATATAGCATTGACTTAAGCCTCCCCCAAGCTTGAGCGATACTTTCTCCTTCATGAGGCCAAAAATTATATATAATTCCGATCACGATGAACCACATGCATAGGATAAAACTTCTCATTAAATTCCAATTTCAATCGGTTGTAGTTCCATGATCCAATACCATCACATAGCCTATACCATGTCAATGCCTTTCCCTTCAAAGATAAAGGGAAGACCCTCTTCTTGACTTCATCCTCGGGCAAACCTGCAAGCTTAAATAATCCACAAACTTCATCCACATAGATTAGGTGCATATCAGGATGTAATGTTCCATCTCCTGCATAAGGATTAGCTAGCAATTTCTCTATCATACCCGAAGGAATTTCATAATAAATATTTTCAGTAGGTTCAGTAGGTTGAGGAGAAACTCTTTGCTCTTACGGTCGAGGTGAAGATACCCCGAACAAGCCCCTCAAAGAATTATTTTCCATAGTAACAAGTGACAGTAAATTTCAGCACACTACATAAATGTTTCCTTACCAAATTCCACTCACCAAAGGCACTTCACTCCCCGGCAACGGCGCCAGAAAATAGTCTTGATGACCCACAAGTATAGGGAATCTATCGTAGTCCTTTCGATAAGTAAGAGTGTCAAACCCAACGAGGAGCAGAATGAAATGACAATCGGTTTTCAGCAAGGTACTATCTGCAAGCACTGAAATTATCGGTAACAGATAGTTGTGTGATAAGATGATTTGTAACAGGTAACAAGTAACAAAAGTAAACAAGGTGCAGCAAGGTGGCCCAATCCTTTTTGTAGCAAAGGACAAGCCTTGACGAACTCTTATATAAAGCAAAGCGCTCCCGAGGACACATAGGAATTATTGCCAAGTTACTTTTCATCATACTCATATGATTCGCGTTCGTTACTTTGATAATTTGATATGTGGGTGGACCGGTGCTTGGGTGCTGCCCTTCCTTGGACAAACCTACCACTTATGATTAACCCCTCCCGCAAGCAACCGCAACTACGAAAGAAAATTAAGATAAATCTAACCATAACGTGAAACATATGGATCCAAATTAGCCCCTTAGGAAGCAACGCATAAGCTAGGGTTTAATCTTCTGTCACTCTAGCAACCCATCATCTACTTATTACTTCCCAATGCCTTCCCCTAGGCCCAAATAATGGTGAAGTGTCATGTAGTCGACGTTCACATAACACCACTAGAGGAAAGACAACATACATCTCATCAAAATATCGAACGAATATCAAATTCACATGATTACTTATAACAATACTTCTCCCATGTCCTCAGGAACAAATGTAACTACTCACAAAGCATATTCATGTTCATAATCAGAGGAGTATTAATTATAATTAAGGATCTGACCATATGATCTTCCACCAAATAAACCAACTAGCATCAACTACAAGGAGTAATCAACACTACTAGCAACCCACAGGTACCAATATGAGGTTTTGAGACAAAGATCAGATACAAAAGATAAACTAGGGTTTGAGAGGAGATGGCGCCGGAGAAGATGTTGATGGAGATTGATCCCCTCCTGATGAGAGGATTGTTGGTGATGATGATGGCTTCGGTTTCCCCTTTTCGGAGGGAAGTTTCCCCGGCAGAACAACTCCGCTGGAGCCCTAGATTGGTTCTGGTCCAGGTTCCGCCTCGAGACAGCGGCGCTTTGTCCCGAAAGCTTCCTTCTGATTTTTTCCACGTCAAAACACACCATATAGCAGAAGATGGGCATCGGGGGCCTGCTAGGTGGCGAACAAGGCAAGGGGGTGCGCCCAGGAAGGTAGGGCGCGCCCCACCCTTGTGGATGGCTGGTGGCCCTCCTCTGATGCTTTCTTCGCCCAATATTTTTTATTAATTCCAAAATGACTCTCTGTGAAGTTTCAGGACTTTTGGAGTTGTGCAGAATATGTCTCTAATATTTGCTCCTTTTCCAGTCTAGAATTCCAGCTGCCGACATTCTCCCTCTTCATGTAAACCTTGTACAATAAGAGAGAAAAGGCATAAGTATTATGCTATAATGTGTAATAATAGCCTATAATACAATAAATATTGATATAAAAGTATGATGCAAAATGGACGTATTAAAACCTCTTTAGCTTCATGGCAACGTCCAAAAAGAGCTAGAGTAATCTTATTGGCACAAAACTATGATCACCACTAGATGTGGACGAGAAACATAAAACTCTTGAAGATCCAAGCCACCCCCCCCCCACACACACACACACTGATACATCTCCGACGCATCTATAAGTTTTGATTGTTCCATGCTATTATGTTATCAATATTTTCTGAATATACGATGAACACATTTCTTATGCACATTGAACATTATATGTTGAATAATTTTAATATACAATAATATCTCATTTTACAAAATAAGCTGATTTTTTTTCTCATTTCTGTATTTTCCATAATACTTTTTCAAATATTTAAATTCATTCTAGCGATACTAGTAATCTGTATGTGCTTTGCATGTTTGATTATTATGTGTAATCACAACACTAAATCATCCAAATTAAAAATAAATATCCCATGTCATAAAAATCACATTACCACAACGAATTTCTATATGAAGAATGCATTAGAAAAAAAATTACAGACGAAATGTTATTGGCGTGTTTGTGAAATCTTTTAGTTTTTCAAATTCAGACTTGACATATAGATAAAAGTTGTTTGATGTTATAATTTTCATCTTTCCACGCCTTCAAGTCAGCGTTTTCTTATAAACTCTATTTCATTTGTCTGTTCTTGACCGCACAAAACACACAAAATGTTTTAAATAACTTAACACCCCGCTAAGAGAAATAAAGTAAAATATCAATCTAAAATTTGTACTGGGTTTTGTTTCAACGAACGGCAATATTGCCATGCGAACACTTTTTTCTACTGTGTGCTAATTATTTTGAGAAGAAAAGAAATGCTTCCGTGCACGCATTCAATGGTACTAATGTGAGGAGCACATTGCTAATATCGGCTGCTAGCCTATACTGGAGTACTACTTTTTCTAACACGACCCGTTCACAGCATGATGTTATCTCCTCACGTGAAAGATCTAGAAAGATCCTCCCATCCTCGTTTTGGCGCCCAGCCGTGGGAGCGAATTTCGAAAACCATGACTGTTGGATCAGTAGAGTTCAACATTGATAAATGGCAGCAATTCACCCCGTGGAAGAAATCAACGGCTAACAAATGCTCTGCATCAATGTGGGTGGCTATCCAAAGTTTGAAAGTTGTTGTATTATAGTAGTAGAGACTTTTTTTCTATAAAGTTACTTTTCAGATATTTATGATCTTTTATCAATATATATTTCCCCTCAAAAATCTTAAAATAAAAAAGCAGACGTAAATGGGCACCCCACCTCCAGCCCATATAGGCTGGCGCAGGGCCGGCCCTAAGATTTCGGGGGCCCGGGGCAAGACAACACTGAGGGGGGCCTAAAGCCACATAAACATATGCATGTCTTTTTTCTATTTCAACTACAAATAAATATTTGGTATATTATTAATTTATGGAGACTTGTCTTCTTGACTATTAAAAAAACTGGGGTCACAAACATTCACAGCTTTAGTTGATCGATCCTGTGACTACTCAAATTTACACTTATAAAAATTTCCATTAGGTGAATTAGTAAAACTTTCATGCCTACTCAAATTTTATCTTCCTAAAGTTTTCACTAGTTGTTCTTGAACAAGAACTAAAGCTAAGTCCTGGGAATTCCTAGCAGTAGGAATACTGTTTTTTGCCACGAATCAGTAGAATACTCTTATCTGCTCTAAAAAATGCCAGCAACTCTCACGTGGGACTCAATCAACTCATATGCACTTTTTCCCGCATTATCAGATGGATTCTTTCTTGATAGCATCTTGTTAAATGAATAGCAATCTTGGTAATCAGCACACAACATATGATAAAAGAAATTAAGAGCACTGCTAATTGAAAAAAATGCTATGAAAGGCATGGAACAAGGTACCTGGATGGCTAGAAAATTCGAATTCGCAAGATTTTGCTGCTGCATATGAGAGTCACGAACAGAATTCCAAGTTTCTCTTTTCTAATCCCAGTCAATACAAGAAATCTGAGTGTGAGAAAGAGATGTGTACGACAGTACGAGGATGATCTTCAAGAAACGAATGAACGATCTAACAAGAATATAGAAAGAGAAACTGTGCGTTGAGGAGAAGATTGATGGGAATCTGAAAAACGGATTACCTTCTTCCACTATTGGCATACAGCGGCCGCAAATCACGATTAAACGAGTGGGCGGGGCGCCGTCATCCATGGCATGGCCGATTTGTTGCCAACTGGGGATAAGACTGCACGGCGTGCGAAGAGCCGATAAGTGATCGATCAGTTAATTTTTGTTTCCTTTTGAGAATCAATCCACAGGTTAAACATCACACACGTAATATAGGAAACCAATCCATTGGGGGGCCCTTCCTATTTCGGGGCCCGGTCGCCCCCTGCTCCCCCAGGTCGCACCCTGCCACCCCCCCCCCCCCCCCCCCCCCCCCCCCCCCGCGCGTCCGGGCTGGCTTTGCTTACGGAATATTAACTTGACGAAATCATTAGTTGAGGAGAACTCGTTGAAAGACTCCAACCTCCTCAGATTGTGATAAGTGGCGCGTTGCATATGCGCCATTTGTTGCAACCTGAGAGTTTTCCCTTTTTTTCTAGATCCGTTTATTCAAAATGTTTTATCTCTTAAACCGTGCGTTCAAATCTTAAACCGCTTACACCGTTGGATTGCTCGCGTCGAGAGCTTCAAAACAAGATCCCCATGTTGATAGGTTTTGGCGAACTTATTTTTTACGGAAAAACCGGACGAAAAAACCGAACCGGGAGCACGGATTTTTCACCTTTCCGAAAGAGGCACGTCCGTGCCTCTCACGAAATCACAACCGTGTCTCTCGCGGGAGCTAAACCCTGACTCTCGCGGAAGGAAAAAAAGAAGAGAAAACACGTTTTTTCCCGTTTCTGAGGAGGCACGGCCGTGACTCTCGCGAAAGCACAACCGTGCCTCTCGCCGGAAGCAAAACCGTGACTCTCGTGAAAGAAAAAAAACAGAAAACGCGTTTTTTTTTGTTTCCGAGAGGCACAGCCGTGACTCTCGCGAAAGCACAACCATGCCTCTCGCAGAAGCAAAACCGTGACTCTCGCGAAAGAAAAAAAAACAGAAAAAGCGTTTTTTATCGTTTCCGACAGGCATGGCCGTGACTCTCGCAAAAGCACAACCGTGCCTCTCGCGGAGCAAAACCGTGCCTCTCATGAAAGCTAAATCGTGACTCTCACGAAAAAACGCGTTCTTTTGCAAAAAAAAAATCAATTTTTTTTATCGGAAAGCTAAGTAAGACCGGTGGAAAACCAAACCATCGAAAAAACCCGTTAAAAGCTGAAAACGCGTGCGGAAAAATAAAAAGGCAAAATCTGGAGAGAGCGCCCAGAACACAACACGTGACGAATGGCTAAGAGCTCCTCAAGTGGCGCTGATAGTTGCGAGACTTGTGAAGGAGCGCTTGTTAATTAGTTGCTCTCTTAACTTTGTTGCAAGTTATGCGCAAGTGTTATATCTCGCTTACAGCGAAGGTATCTTCCAACTCCCCTGAAGTTTTTCATCTACTGTACAGTATTGAGCCGCCCCGTTCTCAGTGCTGGTTCGCTCGCGCGCCCTCGCTCGTAGCTGGGTTCAATGCATTTTTTTCGCGGGGTTTTTCTTTCACTTTTTTTGTTTCTTCGTCATTTTTCTTTATTTTTTTGTTTTTCATTGGTTTTTACTATTTTTTTTCCTTTTCTTTCTTTTTTGATGTTTCTTTCAAGATCGGTGAAAAATAAAAAATAAAATAATGAAGAAATAGAAAACCAAAAAGAAACGAAAAGAGGACGCGTCTAGCTGGCGGCTAGCTGCCCACTAGCACTCTGTGGTGGCCGTCCGAAAAAGGTAAGTTTTTGTCTTCCTGACTCATATTAGGAAAAGTAAACAAGTGTGGACATATGTGAAGAGGATAAATAATTGCAAAGCTTCCATATGAACGTATGTGAACGCACTTAATTCGTGTTTTTAGATTTTTTTTTAAAATCATAACTTTCAATCCGTGCATCGAAATTAAGGTCCGTTTTCAATGTTGGAACCCCGCGACGAGCTCTTCGAAACAAGATCCCGCATGGGTATGTTTCGATGAATTTTTTTTATGCAGTTTTCTCTCCGTTTTGTGTAACTGTCTAGCCGTTGATGTGCAACTATCTAATAGGGATGTGCAACTTTTCTCCTACACTGTAGGCGTGCAGTTTTCAATTATGGTACCTCCACCCTCAAACTACCTCTTTCTAGTGAGATGTGCAACTTCGTCTGTTGCCCAGGCCTACTGCATAGTAGTTGATGTGCAACTTTCCCGCCCGCGGATGTGCCACGACCAACTGTCTAACAGTAATGTGCAACTTTCTCTCGTACCCCCATGAATGTGTAGTTTCCCTGCTAGTACCCAGCCCAACCCACACATGCTAGTGAGATTTGCAACTTTAGCACTCTGCTTATATGCAACTTTTCAATACCCTCATGAATGCCAATTTTTCACATTCAATTGTCTCTGTCTGTGAGATGTGCAACTTCATATGTTGCCATGGCCAACTACCTAGAAGACTATGTGCAACTCTGTTTGTCGCCCCCGCCAACTAAAAATACATGTCCACAAATAGGGAGGGCAATGAGTTGCACATTGACTAATAGACAGTTGGCTTGAACAATAGACTAAGGCCCCATTTGGTTCATAAGTCCTAGGACTTTTTTAGTCCCAACTAAAAAGTCATTAGTCCCTAAAAATCCCTACCTGTTTGGTTCCTGGGACTAAACATGGACTAAAAACCATGTTAACAACTAAAAGTCTCAAAAGACTCTCCCTCTGGGTCTTCTTTCATAAATCCCAAATGCCCACTTTAAGTCCCTATAAGTCCCTCCTATTTGATTTAGATGGGACTAAAAGGGACTTTTTTAAGTCCCTACACCAATAAGTCCCTGTAAACAAACACCCCCTAGGTTGCACATATCACTTGCAGGGGAAGGTGGAGGTAGGGTGTGCCAACAGCGAAAAGTTACACATCCACGAGTACGAAGGAGGGTTGCACATCGACTATTAGGTAGTTGGTAGGGACAGTAGACTAGTTGCACATCAAAGTTGTCATGGTTGCTAGATTACAATCTCATAGAAAATTGAATCATGCAGATCCAAAAATTAGTTTTGGAAAAAGTTGCACGATGTAGTACTAAAGTTGCACAATACAGTACTAAAGTTGCATCATATAGCATAAAGTTGGTATAAAAAAAATTCGTCGAAATATACCATGCCGGGTCTAATTTCAAAGATCTGAATTCTAGCCGTGAAACCCGATCTGAATTCCGACGCACGGTTTGAAATATATGACTTTTTACTATTTGAAACTCCGAAATAAATGTGTGTCGATCTGTTCTTTTCAAAATGTGATAATCAGTGTGAACGTATTTAATTGTAACAACCACATGCATTAAAAGATAAAAAAATTAACACATGCATGCATGTAAGACTGGCCGCCTGTTTCATCTAGACAATGTGCGTGCACCGGGAAGAATAAATCAGAGAAAAACAAACACAGCTAGCGCGCACAAGTGAACTGCTGAACATAGGGCGGCCCAGTACTGTACAATAGACGAAAAAGCTTCAGGCTAATCGGAAGCTACTCTCGCTATAAGCCATATATAGCTCTCGCGCTAGGTCTAGCTGTAAGTGAGACATAAGCGCGCTCCAGTTATGGGATTATAAGCTCACGGGCTTAGACTATCTCTAACAGATCTGTAAAAACATAACATGTATAAACAGTATATAGGTCCCCTTTATGGTACTGCGAGACAATGGGCGGAACAGACCCCGAAAAAGTTTTTTCTCCTCATGCTTCTTCTTTCCCGGGACGCACATATCAACAAACTCGAACTCCGGCCAGCCAAAATGGCGCCGCTCTGGCCCATTGCGGCTCCGGCGATGCTCTGGCGACGTTCCGACGATGCTCTGGCCCGCCACGTGCTCTGGCGATGCTCCGGCCGACCGCTGTCAAGCTCCTCCGCCCGCTCGTTGCTCGCGCGAGGCGTCGCCAGGCCCGTGCTCCGGAGTTGACCGGTTTTACGGGATCCTCAAAAAACGACTTGAATCCTCCGTATATGACGGATGATGCTCTAATATAGGGGAACCTATAAAAAAATATGGGATATGCTATTTTGCAAGATCTATTCGGTGCGCTTTTTCAGCCTGTGTCGTAAATCTGAATGTTTTACTGTTTTTACGGACCTGCTGGATGCTCTTATACCATATTAAAAAAACATATGGCTAAGCGAAAAGGCTAACCAATAAGGCCTAGGGTAGTTGGGTTGGCCCAATTATTATGATTTTCTTGTTTTTGTTATCACTACTAGTGTTTCTTTTTTCTGTGCCTTTTATTTCTATATTTATTTACTTTTAAAAAAAATATTCCTTCTTATTTTGTATTTCATGTTTTGTTTTAAGCTTTATCATCTTGTGTTCAAAATTTACTTCTTTATTGTTTTTATTATTTTTAAGGAAAATGCATGAACATTTCTTTAAAAGTAAGTGAATTTTTATTTCGTATTAAGGGAATTTCCTTTTAAAATATACGAATGTATATGGTGGGATACTTGATTTCTTATTATTCATGAACATTTGTTTTTTGAAATGCATGCAAATATAGAGTCAACTGTAAAATACTTTTACATACAGCATGATGTATTTTTACACAATTTTATTATTATTTAAGGACTATTATTTTCCTCTAGTGGAGGGAACATCTTATTAAATATGTATGAAAAATCTCATGATTTGTATAAAAACAATTGAAATGAAATTTATATTTGTATGTTAAAAAATCATTTTTATGTACAATATTAAAGTGGATACTTTTTGTTATTAGTCTTTGTTAAAGGTACATAAAAATTAGGAGGGATAACATATTGTATAAGATAATGGACATCTCTATTGGTTGACCCATTTAACTTTGTTTCTGCCCTCACTCTCGCGGCATACTCTCACTTTGACATACCTTAGAGGGTGTCAAAGAATACTTAGGTTTTACATCCTTTACATTATGATGGATAACCTTTAAGTTGGAGGGGTGGGAATTAGCATGCAGGATTTAAAAAAAAATCGTCATGAGGATGGGGACGGGGTGATGGTGGAGGAGGAGGAATCTCCATTTGTAACTGATCTCAATTCAAAAGAAATGGGTCAGTTTATATGGGAAACCGGTCGAAAACCATGATCCAGTTTATGTGAAAAAATAGGACCGAAAACCATACAAACTGAGGGGCTAAACATCTTGCCGAAGCAAGCAACACAAAAAAACACAAAAATCTCCAAGTGCAAATCCGTAATCTAACTCGCAACTGGGCTTTGTAGTTGTAGTTGCCCTAGTTGCAAGTCCACCCTTAACTTGCAATTGATTTTTCACTATGAATTGATGGCGGCCGCGAGCGTTTTGGTCGCCCGAGAGCTTAAAGATGTGAACATTAAATTGAATTTGTGAATATATTTTTGAATTCGCCACAAACATGTTTTGAATTCGTAAAGAATTTTTGAATTCACAAACATTTTTTGGAACATTTTTTGTATACGTCAATATTTTTTTGGTTGTTTGACTGGCTTTTATTTTTCTATTCTATATTTCTATTTACTTTTATAAATGCTCAGCATGGATTTAATTTTTTTTTACTGTGTACCGTTTATATTAAAAAAATCAGCATACATAGAGAATTTTAATGTATATTAAAAAATATCATATATTAAATTTTTGTTCAGTGGGTATTTGAAAAATGTAACCCCTACATTACAATTAGCAGTGTGTATTTGAAAAAAAATGTTCACCGTATATGAAAGAAATGTTCAGCGTGTATTTCACAAATTTCAGCATATATTAGAACAATGTTTACAATAGAGAAAACTATAATGTGAATACAAGGAAGAAAAACTAAACGTGAAAGAGAAAAAAAATAAAAATGAAGAAGAAAAAAAATACACAAGTTGTACGCAACCTTCTGTAGGGGATGTATCTGGTGCACCGGGGCAATTTGTGCTACCGGTGCACCGACCGCCTGTTGCACATTCAAAAATGTTCGAAAAAATCTGGAAATAAATTAGTGCATTGACACAACATGAATGTATGTTGTCACAAAAATTTAGATCAATATTTGAAACATTGCTCGAGATACAAAAATAACAAATTTGACATTGAATATTACTCCCTCCATCCGAAAATACTTGTCATCAAAATGGATAAAAAGGGGTGTATGTCGACATATTTTAGTTCGAGATACATCTCTTCTTATCCATTTTGATGACAAGTATTTTCGGACGGAGGGAGTACATAACACAAGTTGGGCTTCAGCTTTAGCCCATTAGCACATTGAAGTTATCAGTTCTTCAGTCAGTTAGCTACGAGCCCGTTAGGCCTGGCCCATGCAAGTGCGCTGTGAGAGACCCTCCTAATAGTCAATAAAAAAAGTCATGTTGAGCTGGACGACACCAAAAAAGAAAAATAACAAACAGAAAAAAGGCCACAAAGGAATAAACAGATGGTTTTTTTTCGAGTTAATTACGGAAAACCGGGCAAAAACCGGAACAACAAGGGTCAAGCCCACTCCCATAAACTGAGACACACAGGGCAAAGCCCACCCTTATCGACAACATGTCGACCTGCGGCCAAACAACGCAGCTCCGACTCTGACGAAGAACTCAGAAGAGCGAAACCAGGCACGGCTGGCGCCACGGAAGATCGCCGAAAGGGCCACCTGCAGCTAGTCATCGTACACCACAGGGCCCCGCCGCCGCAGCTTCGACTCCACAGCAACAAACAAACCGAGGCAATACCGTGGACGCGCCGGAGAAGAGCCGACTATCGCAACCATTGCCGCGTCGCCGACATCGCTCCCACCATCATCGTTGCCACAGAAGTCTGGCCGCCACAGTGATTCTCTCGGGGCCGCCGCCCCGGCATCCACTGCTCCGTCGCGCCCAGCACAATCAACCGGCACCGCCTTCCGGGGCCGCCACCCCGACATACCACCGCTCCCCTCGAGCAGCAACGCCGCACAACCCAGCTGCCCGCAGCCCTTACTGCTCAGGGCAACCGCTCGCAGACCACGACGTCGCACCACATCCGGGGCCGCCGCCCCGACTTAAAGTCAAACCGCCCCCTCTAGGGCGCATCGACCAGGCCGACGACCTCGCTACCCACGCAGCACCAAGCCGCCACCGAAACAATGCACAACCGCAACTCTGCCCCATAGGGCCACCGTTGCATCGCTGTTCGAGGCCGCCGCCTCGGCGTACGTCCACCGTCTAGAGCCGCCGCCCCGGCCTCCATCACCCCGACGACGACGCAACTCTGCGCCACTGCCATGAGACCACCACTCCACAAAGGTCATTGCTTTCAAGGTGGTGCCTCCAAAAAGGTAACGACATAATTGCCGCCGCCGCCCGCTCCAATGGAGCTTGGGTTTTCACCCGGAACCACCAGACAGTTGCGGCAATAGATGGACGTAGCTCCGCGATGTGCCTTCAGGAAGGAATGCAATGCTCAAGAACATCGCCAACATCGGCACCGACCGGAGAAGGTGCAAGACTTTCGTCCGGAGAATCTACTCCACGGCCGAGCCTCACGAGGAAACCAACGGCATAGGCATAGGAACGCAGCATGATGACATCAACTTAGATGCACCCATTCCAATTTACCGATTCAGGAACGTTCGTTGATTTTGCTTCGAAAGTACAGTATTACTATGCTTATACTTGCTCGTCTTGCTCGGTTTATCTTCTTTTCATTTCGCGACGTTGCTGAAGTTTCTTCAACAACCACCATGTTCCGGTCAGTAAACCAGATTAGATAACGACCTCCCGGAGTCTATCCATGCCACCGTGCATCTCAAAAGACAAACACTATGGGCGGTACGTCTGTTCCCGTGCGCACTGAAAATTGACACTTACCAACCAATCTCGTTTTTTTTTTCGCGCGCATCGCCCAAGCCAAGTAAACAAAAGCTCTCTCCTTCCAAAGGTGACCCGGGACATGCACATCGAACAGCAACGGGGATCGGCCGGGGTAAGCCTAGTGGACGCCGAAGTGCGCCGGCGACTGGGACGTCTCGTCTTGCGCGCGACCGGTGATCGGGCGAGATGCGGTCGACGGGATGGCACGCGGCGCAGGAAAAGGAGAGGAATCTCCCTTTGCTGGAGAGGCGACGCCGATGGGACGATCGACGCGTCCGAGGTCGACCGGGCCGCGGCTGGCGCGGGTGGCGCCACCGCGGCGCTACCTCGCCATCGGAACAGCGACGCCTGGTCGATCGTGCCCCGCGGGCGCTTCGGCACAGCTCATCGCCGTCCATCGCTGCCTTTGCCTCGTCTCCGTCAGGCGGCGGGCCAGCTCGCTGCTTTGATCGGCGCGGGCATGCATATGCTTCCTCGTCGCCGGCTGGCTGCTCTGTTGCCGCTACAGCGGCACCGCTGATCAAGCGAGTGGCTGCTGCTGAACATGAAGCTTTTTCTCAGAGTGACTAGTTGTTTGACAGGCAGCAGTCAGCGCATGCCAAAGTGTGAGCACTCGTGGGGAAAAAAACTTAAGAGAAATAAGATAACATATCCAATCAGCACTGTAGTGATCAGATTCGGGCATGGACCTGAAAGCAGTGCCATAATCAAATCGTTGTGGTTTGGGCGGTTAACCACAGTGGGAGGCACTCGGCTTTTCGCCGCGCCTTTCCGGCGTTCTAGAAGATTCCAGCAGCATCAGAAGGGTTTAAGTTAGAGGCGGTTTCAGCTTTCGATCCGGAGCTTTCACTGGTAGACTCTTTTGCCGTCTTTGAACAAGTCGCGATCAAGTGGAAAAGCATTTGGAGATCACTGAATCACTGATCAAAGGATAAAGTCTTCCCAATAGCATCAGACCGGCGCGCACGATTTGTCTCGTTCGAATTGGCTGGGCAGGGTATTAAAAAAAACTGCTCCAGTAGCTTAGAATGTGCGAGCATCCGTGCTTCTTTTACAAAGCTGAAAGCACTTATAACGTTCGTATCAGAACACTAATGATAAAACAATCAAAAGATTGCAGTATCCCTATCGCTATACATGGACCTGTTTTTCCCTGGCAGAAGACATCGCATCCATTGAGATTCTTCTACCGGCTCCAATAGCACGAAATGGAAGTGCTTGTTATCTTGAGTTCTTTTATTTTTATTTTTTGAAGGGTTTTATCTTGAGTTCTTTTTTTTTCCAAAATGGAGACAAAAGATTTGCCTCATCTATTGAATAAGATCATTAGAAGAATGCAAAAGCATCATTAGGAGAATGCTTAGCACTTGATCGTTTAGTATGTTGCTATTGCATTCTTCATGACTTATACATGTTTCTATGACTATGAGATTATGCAACTCCCGTTTACCGGAGGAACACTTTGTGTGCTACCAAACGCCACAACGTAACTGGGTGATTATAAAGGTGCTCTACAGGTGTCTCCGAAGGTACTTGTTGGGTTAGCGTATTTCGAGATTAGGATTTGTCACTCCGATTGTCGGAGAGGTATCTCTGGGCCCACTCGGTAATGCACATCACTATAAACCTTGCAAGCATTGTAACTAATGAGTTAGTTGCAGGATGATGTATTACGGAACGAGTAAAGAGACTTGCCGGTAACGAGATTGAACTAGGTATTGGGATACCGACGATCGAATCTCGGGCAAGTAACATACGGATGACAAAGGGAACAACGTATGTTGTTATGCGATTTGACCGATAAAGATCTTCGTATAATATGTGGGAGCCAATATGAGCATCCAGGTTCCGCTATTGGTTATTGACCGGAGACGTGTCTCGGTCATGTCTACATTGTTCTCGAACCCGTAGGGTCCGCACTCTTAAAGTTCGATGACGGTTATATTATGAGTTTATGTGTTTTGATGTACCGAAGGTAGTCCGGAGTCCCGGATGACATCGGGGACATGACGAGGAGTCTCGAAATCGTCGAGACGTAAAGATCGATATATTGGACGACTATATTCGGACATCGGAAAGGTTCCGAGTGATTCAGGTATTTTTCGGAGTACCGGAGAGTTACGGAAATTCGCCGGGGAGTATATGGGCCATATTGGGCTTTAGGGGAAAGAGAGGGGAGAGGCAGGCCCCACCAAGGCCTAGTCCGAATTGGACTAGGGGGAGGGGCTGCGCCCCTCCTTCCTTCTCTTCTCTCTCCCCTTTCCTTGACTCCTACTCCTACTACTTGGAAGTGAGGGAATCCTACTCCCGGTGGGAGTAGGACTCCTCCTAGGGCGCTCCATAGAGAGGGCCGGCCCTCCCCCTCCTCCACTCATTTATATACGGGGAGTGGGGCACCCCTTGGAGACACAACAATTGATCCCTTGGATCTCTTAGCCGTGTGCGGTGCCCCCCTCCACCATAATCCACCTCGATAATATCATAGCGGTGCTTAGGTGAAGCCCTGCGTCGGTAGAACATCATCATCGTCACCACACCGTCGTGCTGACGGAACTCTCCCTCGACACTCGGCTGGATCGGAGTTCGAGGGACGTCATCGAGCTGTACGTGTGCAAGAACTCGGAGGTGCCGTGCTTTCGGTGCTTGATCGGTCGGGCCGTGAAGACTTACGACTGCATCAACTGCGTTGTGCTAACGCTTCCGCTTTCGGTCTACGAGGGTACGTGGACACACTCTCCCCTCTCGTTGCTATGCATCACCATGATCTTGTGTGTGCGTAGGATTTTTTTTGAAATTACTATGTTCCCCAATAGTGGCATCCGAGCCTAGGTTTTATGCGTTGATGTTATATGCACGAGTAGAGCACAAGTGAGTTGTGGGCGATACAAGTCATACTGCTTACCAGCATGTCATACTTTGGTTCGGCGGTATTGTTGGATGAAGCGGCCCGGACCGACATTATGCGTACGCTTACGCGAGACTGGTTCTACCGACGTGCTTTGCACACAGGTGGCCGGCGGGTGTCAGTTTTTCCAACTTTAGTTGAACCGAGTGTGGCTATGCCCGGTCCTTCAGAAGGTTAAAACAACACTAACTTGACGAACTATCGTTGTGGTTTTGATGCGTAGATAAGAACGGTTCTTGCTCAGCCCGTAGCAGCCACGTAAAACTTGCAACAACAAAGTAGAGGACGTCTAACTTGTTTTTGCAGGGCATGTTGTGATGTGATATGGTCAAGACGTGATGCTATATTTTATTGTATGAGATGATCATGTTTTGTAACCGAGTTATCGGCAACTGGCAGGAGCCATATGGTTGTCGCTTTATTGTATGCAATGCAATCGCCCTGTAATTGCTTTACTTTATCACTAAGCGGTAGCGATAGTCGTAGAAGCAATAGGTGGCGAAACGACAACGATGCTACGATGGAGATCAAGATGTCGCGCCGGTGACGATGGTGATCATGACGGTGCTTCGAAGATGGAGATCACAAGCACAAGATGATGATGGCCATATCATATCACTTATATTGTTTGCATGTGATGTTTATCCTTTATGCATCTTATTTTTCTTTGATTGATGTTAGCATTATAAGATGATCTCTCACTAAATTTCAAGGTATAAGTGTTCTCCCTGAGTATGCACCGTTGCGAAAGTTCTTCGTGCTGAGACACCACGTGATGATCGGGTGTGATAGGCTCTACGTTCAAATACAACGGGTGCAAAACAGTTGCTCATGCGGAATGCTCAGGTTAAACTTGATGAGCCTACCATATGCAGATATGGCCTCGGAACACTGAGACCGAAAGGTCGAGCGTGAATCATATAGTATATATGATCAAAATAGTGATGTTCACCATTGAAAACTACTCCATTTCACGTGATGATCGGTTATGGTTTAGTTGATTTGGATCACGTGATCACTTAGATGATTAGAGGGATGTCTATCTAAGTGGGAGTTCTTAAGTAATATGATTAATTGAACTTTAATTTATCATGAACTTAGTCCTGATAGTATTTTGCATGTCTATGTTGTTGTAGATCAATAGCTTGCGTTGTTGCTTCCCTATGTTTTATATATGTTCCTAGAGAAAACTATGTTGAAAGATGATAGTAGCAATGATACGGACTAGGTTCGTGACCTGAGGTGTATTCTCATTGCTGCACAGAAGAATTATGTCCTTGATGCACCGCTAGGTGACAGACCCATTGCAGGAGCAGATGCAGATGTTATGAATGTTTGGCTAGCTCAATATGATGACTACTTGATAGTTTAGTGCACCATGCTTGACGGCTTAGAATCGGGACTTCAAAGACGTTTTGAACGTCATGGACCATATGAGATGTTCCAGGAGTTGAAGTTAATATTTCAAGCAAATATCCGAGTTGAGAGATATGAAGTCTCCAACAAGTTCTATAGCTAAAAGATGGAGGAGAATTGCTCAACTAGTGAGCAAGTGCTTAGATTGTCTAAGTACTACAATCACTCGAATCAAGTGGGAGTTAATCTTCCAGATAAGATAATGATTGGCAGAGTTCTCTAGTCACCATCACCAAGTTACTGGAACTTCGTGATAAACTATAATGTAAGGGATGACGAAAATGATTCCTGAGCTCTTCGTGATGCTGAAATCAACGAAGGTAGAAATCAAGAAAAGAGCATCAAGTGTTGATGATTGATAAGACCACTAGTTTCAAGAAAAGGGCAAAGGAAAAGAAAGGGAACTTCAAGTAGAATGGCAAGCAAGTTGTCACTCCCGTGAAGAAGCCCAAAGCTAGACCAAAGCTTGAAACTAAGTGCTTCTACTTCAAAGAAAATGGTCATTGAAAGCGGAAATGCCCTGAAAATTTGGTGGATAAGAAGGATGGCAACGTGAACAAGGGTATATTTGATATACAAGTTATTGATGTGTACCTTACTAGTGTTTATAGTAGCCCCTAAGTATTTGATACTTGTTTGATTGCTAAGAATAGTAACTCAAAACAGGAGTTACAGAATAAACTGAGACTAGTTGAGGGTGAAGTAACGATGTGTGTTGGAAGTGGTTCCAAGATTGATATGATCATCATCGTACACTCCCTATATTTTCGAGATTAGTGTTGAACCTAAATAAATGTTATTTGGTGTTTGCGTTGAGCACAAATATGATTAGATCATGTTTATTGCGATACGACTATTCATCTAAGACAAAGAATAAATTGTTATTCTGTTTACATGAATAAAACCTTCTATGGTCATACACCCAATATTGATGGTTTATTGAATCTTGATCATGGTGATACACATATTCATAATATTGATGCCAGAAAATGCAAAGTTGATAATGATAGTGCAACATATTTGTGGCACTACCGTTTGGGTCATATCGGTGTAAAGCGCATGAAGAAACTCCATAAAGATGGATTTTTTTGAATCATTTGATTATGAATCATTTGATGCTTGCGAACTGTGCCTTATGGGCAAGATGACTAAAACTCCGTTCTCCGGAACAATGGAACGAGCTAGTGACTTACTGAAAATAATACATACTGATGTATGCGGTCCAATGAGTATTGATGCTCGTGGCGGGTATTGTTATTTTCTGACCTTCACAAGATGATTTGAGCAGATATGAGTATATCTACTTAATGAAAAACAAGTCTGAAACATTTGAAAAGTTTAAAGAATTTCTGAGTGAAGTTGAGAATCGTTGTAACAAGAAAATAAAGTTCCTACGATCTGATCGTGGAGGAGAATATTTGAGTTACGAGTTTGGCCTTCATATAAAACAATGTGGAATAGTTTCACAGTTCACACCACCTGGAACACCACAACGTTATGGTGTGTTCGAACATCGTAACCACACTTTATTGGATATTGTGCAACCTATGATGTCTCTTATCGGTTTACCACTATCGTTTTGGGGTTATGCGTTAGAGACAGTTGCATTCACTTTAAATAGGGCACCATCGAAATCCGTTGAGACGACGACTTATGAACTATGGTTTGGCAAGAAACCAAAGTTGTCGTTTCTTAAAGTTTGGGGCTACTATGCTTATGTGAAAAAGTTTCAACCTGATAAGCTCGAACCTAAATCGGAGAAGTGCGTCTTCATAGAATACCCAAAGGAAACTGTTGGGTACACCTTCTATCACAGATCCGAAGGCAAGATATTCGTTGCCAAGATGGATCATTTCTAGAGAAGGAGTTTCTCTCGAAAGAAGTGAGTGGGAGGAAAGTAGAACTTGATGAGGTAATTGTACCTTCTCCCTTATTGGAAAGTAGTTCATCACAGAAGACAGTTCGAGTGATTCCTACACCAATTAGTGAGGAAGTTAATTATGATGATCATGAAACTTCAGATCAAGTTGCTACCGAACCTTGTAGGTCTTCCAGAATAAGATCCGCACCAGAGTGGTATGGTAATCCTGTTCTGGAAGTCATGTTACTAGACCATGATGCACCTACGAACTATGAGGAAGCGATGATGAGCCCAGATTCCGTGAAATGGCTTGAGACCATGAAATCTGAGATGGGATCCATGTATGAGAACAAAGTTTGGACTTTGGTTGTCTTGCCCGATGATCGGCAAGCCATAAAAAATAAATGGATCTTCAAGAGGAAGACGGACGCTGATAGTAGTGTTACTATCTACAAAGCTCGACTTGTCGCAAAAAGTTTTTCTACAAGTTCAAGGTGTTGAATACGATGAGATTTTCTCACTCATATCGATGCTTATGTTTGTTCGAATCATGTTAGCAATTGCCACATTTTATGAAATCTGGCAAATGGATGTCAAAACTGCATTCCTTAAATGGATTTATTAAAGAAGAGTTGTATATGATGCAACCAGAAGGTTTTGTCAATCCTAAAGGTGCTAACAAAGTATGCAAGCTCCAGCAATCCATCAATGGACTAGTGCAAGCATCTCGGAGTTGGAATATATGCTTTGATGAGTTGATCAAAGCATATGGTTTTATGCAGAGTTTTGCAAAGGCCTGTATTTACAAGAAAGTGAGTGGGAGCACTACAGCCTTTCTGATAAGTATATGTGAATGACATATTGTTGATCGGAAATGATGTAGAATTTTCTGGAAAGCATAAAGGGGTGTTTGAAAGGAGTTTTTCATAGAAAGACCTCAGTAAAGCTACTTACATATTGAGCATCAAGATCTATTGAGATAGATCAAGACACTTGCTAAGATTTTCAATTAGTACATACCTTGACAAGATTTTGAAGTAGTTCAAAATGGAACAGTCAAAGAAAGAGTTCTTGCCTGTGATGCAAAGGTATGAAGTTGAGTAAGACTCAAAAACCCGACAATGGCAGAAAATAGAAAGAGAATGAAAAGTCATTCCCTATGCCTCGGTCATAGGTTCTATAAAGTATGCTATGCTGCGTACCAGACATATTGTATACCTTGCTCTGAGTTTGGCAAAGGAATACAATTTTGATCTAAGAGTAGATCACTGGACAGCGGTCAAGAATATTCTTAGTGAGGACTAAGGAGATGTTTCTCGAATATGGAGGTGATAAAAGAGTTTGTCGTAAAAAGTTACATTGATGTAAGCTTTTACACCGATCCAGATGACTCTAAGTCTCAATCTGGATACGTATTGAAAGTGGGAGAAATTAGCTAGAGTAGCTTCGTGCAGAGCATTGTAGACATAGAATATTTGCAAGATACATACGGCTCTGAATGTGACAGACCCCTCGACTAAACTTCTCTCACGAGCAAAACACGATCATACCTCAGTACTCTTTGGGTCTTAATCACATAGCGATGTGAACTAGATTATTGACTCTAGTAAACCCTTCGGGTGTTGATCACATAACGATGTGAACTATGGGTGTTAACCACATACAGATGTGGATATTGGTGTTAAATCACATGGTGATGTGAACTAGATTATTGACTCTAGTGCAAGTGGGAGACTGAAGGAAATATGCCCTAGAGGCAATAATAAAGTTATTATTTATTTCCTTATATCATGATAAATGTTTATTATTCATGCTAGAATTGTATTAACCGGAAACATGATACATGTGTGAATACATAGACAAACTGAGTGTCACTAGTATGCCTCTACTTGACTAGCTCGTTAATCAAAGATGGTTATGTTTCCTAGCCATGGACAAAGAGTTGTCATTTGATTAACGGGATCACATCATTAGGAGAATGATGTGATTGGCTTGACCCATTCCGTTAGCTTAGCCCTTGATCATTTAGTATGTTGTTATTGCTTTCTTCATGACTTATACATGTTCCTATGACTATGAGATTATGCAACTCCCGTTTACCGGAGTAATACTTTGTGTGCTACCAAACGTCACAACGTAACTGGGTGATTATAAAGGTGCTCTACAGGTGTCTCTGAAGGTACTTGTTGGGTTGGCGTATTTCGAGATTAGGATTTGTCACTCCGATTGTCGGAGAGGTATCTCTGGGCCCACTCGGTAATGCACATCACTATAAGCCTTGCAAGCATTGTAACTAATGAGTTAGTTGTAGGATGATGTATTACGGAACGAGTAAAGAGACTTGCCGTTAATGAGATTAAACTAGGTATTGAGATACCGACGATCGAATCTCGGGCAAATAACATACCGATGACAAAGGGAACAACGTATGTTGTTATGCGGTTTGACCGATAAAGATCTTCGTAGAATATGTGGGAGCCAATATGAGCATCCAGGTTCTGATATTGGTTATTGACCGGTGACGTGTCTCGGTTATGTCTACATTGTTCTCGAACCTGTAGGGTCCGCACGCTTAAAGTTCGATGACGGTTATATTATGAGTTTATGTGTTTTGATGTACCGAAGGTAGTTCGGAGTCCCGGATGAGATCGGGGACATGACGAGGAGTCTCGAAATGGTCGAGACGTAAAGATCGATATATTTGACGACTATATTCGGACATCGGAAAGGTTCCGAGTGATTCGGGTATTTTTCGGAGTACCGGAGAGTTACCGGAATTCGCCGGGGAGTATATGGGCCTTATTGGGCTTTAGGGGAAAGAGAGAGGAGAGGCTGGGCGCCCCCCCAAGGCCTAGTCCGAATTGGACTAGGGGGAGGGGCTGCGCCCCCTCCTTCCTTCTCTTCTCTCTCCCCTTTCCTTGACTCCTACTCCTACTACTTGGAAGGGGGGGGGGGGAATCCTACTCCCGGTGGGAGTAGGACTCCTCCTAGGGAGTGCCATAGAGAGGGCCGACCCTCCCCCTGCTCCACTCCTTTATATATGGGGAGAGGGGCACCCCTTGGAGACACAACAATTGATCCCTTGGATCTTTTAGCCGTGTGCGGTGCCCCCCTCAACCATAATCCACCTCGATAATATTGTAGCGGTGCTTAGGCGAAGCCCTGCGTCGGTATAACATCATCATCGTCACCACACCGTCGTGCTGACGGAACTCTCCCTCGACACTCGGCTGGATCGGAGTTCGAGGGACATCATCGAGTTGTACGTTTGCAAGAACTCGGAGGTGTCGTGCTTTCGGTGCTTGATCGGTCGGGCCGTGAAGACGTACGACTACATCAACCGCGTTGTGCTAACGCTTCCGCTTTCGGTCTACGAGGGTACGTGGACACACTCTCCCCTCTCGTTGCTATGCATCACCATGATCTTGCGTGTGCGTAGGAATTTTTTTGAAATTACTACGTTCCCCAACAATGTCGTCCTCCCGATGCTCATGAAGATGGACGTCATCCAAAAGCATCCAAAGAGTGAAAAACTCTCGAATGTGGTCTCCGGTGTTGATGGTGTTGTAGCTAATTTTGAAGATCCAAGCGGTCCCTCTAACAGCCTCCCTAACCTTCCAATTCTTTCTCCTGGAGGCCTCATAGATGTGCGGGGCGATCTCCTTGGGCTTACGGCTAAGGAGCCAAGGAGAATCCCAGAAAGGCGTTTTGGCTCCGTTTCCCAGAGTAATGGTGGTGGAGGCATAAAAGAAGCTGAGATCATCCTCCATACAAGGGTTGCCAAAACCAACCCACTATTTGTGGGGCTCCTTCCATTCATACCAAGGCCACCTAAGGCAAAGGGCACGCGCAAATCTTTCAGAGTTAAGCACCCCAAGGCCACCATACTCCTTGGGCCTACAAACCGTGTCCCACTTCATTTTGCACTTGGCACCTGTAGTCTTGTCAGCACCTGACCAGAGGAAAGCCCGTTCTATCTTGGTCAGATTATGAAGAGTGCTTTGAGGCATGATGAGCTGCGTGAGAACACCGCTTGGGAGCAAAGGACTGACTTGACAAGGGCCGTGCGCCCCATAGTTGTGATGTTTTGGCCTTCCCAAGTAACCAATTTGCCGCCCGCCTTGTCTTTGAGATACTGGAAATCCACCCGCTTGAGCTGCCAGACCGAGAGCGGGAGGCCTAAGTATTTGACCGGGAAGGACGCACAGGTGGTTGGCAAGTTCCCAAGGATGGGCTCAAGATGAATGTGGGCGCACCTAATTGGCATGACCGTGCTCTTTTGAAAGTTGCAACAGAGGCCCGTAACCTCGCCAAAGCCTCGCAAGATCGATGCAAGGTTGTCAATGTCCTGCTTGAAAGGAGCCACAAAGATGGCCGCATCATCATGCTTCGCTTTATCTTGAGTTCTTGACCGGCGTGCATAATCTCTTTAAATACTACCACTAAGTAGAGCAACAAACTCTCAAGAGACCACCACTCTAACACACTGATGGTCATGTTGCTTGATTGTAGAACAATAACAACCAAGCCAGCCCGGGATTCTTCAGAAATACATATATGGCTTGACTAGTACATTTTTTTGTTTTTTTGGAACGTAGACGCACGGTGCGTCTGGCTTTAAATTAATAAAGCCACAAGGCAGCATCCAGAACAGTTCGACCTTACAACCAGAATAACATAAGTTCAGCGGGTTCGCAGTCCCGGCAAAGATAAAGCTAGCAGTTCACATGGGCGAAGATATAACATAGTTTAGTTCGCAACTAGATAAGTATTATGCAAAAGAATCAAGCTTGCAGCGTTGGTAATCTTGATCTCGTCATGCACCACTTGATCTTCTCCATAGTCTCGATCATGCGTCCCTCGTCATGCTGTTTCCTCAATGGCGCCCAAGCCTGTAAGAAAGTAATGACATTTGAAAAGAGTATCAGCGGGGTGAGCAGGAAACTTGTGTTCAATAGTAATTTTGTTCCGCATGGTCCAAATTGACCAAAGCATCGCTCCTACGCATCGCCACAGCACCCGAGCATTCGTACCCTTCTGCGCGGTTAGTATGGTAAGAAGGTCGTTGCTAGTTTGCGGATTCCAGTTCTGGTTAAAAGCCTCTCTGGCCGCACTCCATGCAAATCTAGCGAGACCGCATCTGAAGAAGACGTGGTTAGCATCCTCCCCCGGCCCACAGATGGTGCATGTCCCATTCGCCGGACCGTTGCGCTTGGCCACATTATCCGATGTAGGAAGTCGATTACGGAACATTTGCCACATAAAGATCTTAATCTTGAGGGGAATGCCAGCCTTCCACAGCCCCCCTAGACATGTCCAACTCATTCCCCTCCGTGAGCTTCTCGTATAAGGATTTTACCGAGAATTTCTGAGAGGCCGTCAACCTCCACGAGATCTTGTCATTATCCTGACTGAGAGTCCTCCCCTCGAGCTCAGCAACTAATGCATTCCAGGCCGCCACCTCTCCTATCTCCAATGGCCTGAAAAAGGAGATCGGCGGAGGGTGCACTCTAAGTGCTTCAACGACCAAAATGTTTGTGTCAGTGGCCAGCTGATACAGCTTCGGGTGTGATTGCCACAACGGGGATTGTCCCCTCCAGCAGTCCAGCCAAAAGCGCGTGGACGCTCCATTGTTGACAGAGAATTGGGCCCCAACCGTGAAGGCAGGTCTCACCGCTTGTATGCCATTCCAAAAGGCCGATCCCTTGACCTTGGCCTTAAACAGGTTGCCGTCCGGAAAGGTATTTCGCCCGAAGAATGTCTGCCTAGAGACTCTTCTCGTTTTGGGCTAGTCGCCACCACCACTTGGTTAGCAGGACTATGTTCATCAATTTCGAATTCGTGATCCCCAAACCACCGAACTTCTTCGGCCTGCAGACCGCCGCCCACTTTACCAAGTGATATTTGTGTTTCGTCAGCTTCACTAGTACATAATCCCTATCCCAAATTCATTTCCAACATAAAATCATCACGACTTGTCCCGATCGGAGCTAGTCAGTTCTCACCATAAACAAAGGCATGCACAGACCATACGATACGCACTGGCCCGTATTTCTTCGCCGGAGATATTAAACCAACCTGTGCTATCCTCATCCTGCACGTCCACGGACGAACTGATCCGCTCGCGGAGACCGCCGGAGAGTTCTCACGAACACGCTCTCCGCCCACATATCATTTCACGTTCCTGTCTTGACACAGTCCATGAGGACCCGTATTCACCACCCGTTTCCGGGCCATCAGCCCAGAACGTTCTCGGTCCTGCCCCCCCCCCCCCCCCCCCCCTAGGGCCTAGGCAGCTAGGCCCCTATCTAGCCCCGTTTTCTCCAGAAAAGAGAACCCCGTCTAGCCCCGTATATACGGTGACAAACGATGTTTTGCAGCGAACAGGAGGAAAAGATCGAAGGTCGACGACGTGCGTGCCGAGTCGGATGTTTTCATGCTACTAGGCTCCAAAGACGAAAGTTTTGGCACGTATTCAGCTCCTGTGGATGGATGGAATCGCGACGTACGAGGCGACAACGACCTGCCGACCGCTACTCGTGGAGCAATGGCGTCTCTTTCCTCGACGTGTACTCCGGCCCAAGCGCTCCCGCCAGATCATCCTGCCGTGCGCCTGGCCTGGTCATCATAGGCGAGAGACCCAGGGTTCAGGGGCGTTCATACTTTGATAACTCAACGATCAGGGGCGGTTAGTTATCTAATGATAATGAACGGTGTCTGAGTTCCCCAAATTTAAAGGGATGTCCGACTCAGGGCGTAGAATTTTGCAAGCACGAAAGATGGCGCCAATACACGTGTGTTCACCCGGCGATTATTTTTCGAAAATCATATGAAACTGACATTCCCTGGAACGTATTTTGAGGGAACGCTCTCAGTGCGTCGGATCCCCACGCGAATCTGAAAGCACTCGCTCGTGGAACGAACAACACGAATTTTCTGCATTCTTATACATTTTTTAAATCATGAACAAGTGGTTATCATTGTGTTTTTAGTTTTTTAAACATTGCCACTGCTATAACATGGCAAATTCTCCGTGTTTGAGACTATTTACACATGACAATTATATAAATGTTATAGTATGGCAACTCTTTTTTTTTTCAAAACATGGCATCACAACTTTTCACGCTTACCACAGCACTTTCTGTCTTGTAGCATGACAATTCGCTAAGCTGTAGCATGATAATTTTCTGGACACGTGTGACAGTTTTCTTTGTTGTATCATGACAATCCTCTTTTCTAGCATGTCATTTTTTTCTTCTCTATGCAGCATTTGCCATGTCCTCATGATAGCACGACAATTCTCTCTTAACACAATATAGCAAAAATCTGAACATATGACAAGTTTCTCGAGCCGCAACATGGTAATCTCCTTGTGAAGGGAGGAGGAAGAGGTGGGTGGTCCTCAATGAGCAGGACGCAAGGCATTGTTCAACCGAAGGAGCTCCCCGGCACGAACAACGCTTGCAGGAGCCTTCCTAGGCACACGATCGTTCCCTCTAGGAACACTAGGCAGGGCACGCTCCATCCCTATTAGGCTCCTTATTTTCATGTCTATTGTCTTTAAAACCTTTTGGTTCATATTAAAAAAATAAAAAATGCACCAATATTTTGCTAATCTGTACCAATTCTTTTGAAATTGCAGTTTTAGATAAAGCGGTGTGATCTTAGATGCCTAGGGGCTACTCTAGCGGACCCCTTATCCTCTAACTCTTCAAATGCTTTCCTAAACCTTAACTCCTCAAAACCGAGGAGTTAAAGAAAGTGGTCGGATCTAACCGAACCCTCAAACTTCCTCAAATGAACTAGACCATACATGGAAGTGTTTTTCCTGTTTTTCTTCCTTCCAGAGCGCCCAGCTGGACCAACACCCCGGCTTGCGCAACTCTGGTATGTCGTCCAGCCCTGACCCCGCTGCCTCGCCAACGGTCTCCGCCTTTGCCGCGAGTTTGATGCGCCCATGCCCATGTTGTCTAGCTCTACAACGTGAGGAATGGCGTGTTGGATGACGTCCCTAGCGGTGGCGCTCATGCCCGGC
Organism: Triticum aestivum; assembly: GCF_018294505.1. Lineage (NCBI taxonomy): Eukaryota > Viridiplantae > Streptophyta > Magnoliopsida > Poales > Poaceae > Triticum > Triticum aestivum. The sequence continues at coordinate 586,863,007 of NC_057798.1, read as the reverse complement.
GCAGTCGGGAAGCGCATCGGTTGACTGAAGATGTTGAACAGTGTGGCATGGTTACCAGCCCCTTGAAAGGCGTGGTGTCGTGCAACAAATCATAGAGGAAGAACCAAACATCCACCAATCGACGACACTGCCATGGTCGTTGTTGCAGATGATTTCCACCGCTAGGTACCTGTGTGTGTGCCGACAAAGGACCCTGAACAACACATACATCGGTCAAATCTGCCATAGCTCCGGTCAAATCTTTGCGAGCGGCAGCGCGAGCGTCGATGCCAGGGGTGCGAAGGCAGCTGACAGTTCCCACTACTATGAAATACCTTATAGATAGATGCTTAATAGTAGTGCGGGGTATAAACCTGGCGCTACTCTTGATAGTACCCCACACTACTACTAAGTGTTCTCCACAGTGCCCCTCGGGACATATGTCGTAGTAGTAGCGCGGGGTATAAACCGGCCCACGCTACTACGAAGTGGTCGCATCGTGCCCCCCGGGACATGCCATAGTAGTAGTGTGGGGTATAAACCCAACGCTACTACTATCGACCCACCAACACATGTATACAGATAGCGCGTGGAGGACGAAACCCAAACCCACACTCTCTCTATTCCCCTTCTCCCTCCCACCCACGATGCCCTTCCTCACCCACCACCACAGTCGGCCTCGCACCTCGACGTCTCCCCCAAATCCGGCGACCTCCTCTCCCACCACAACCCCCTCCCTTGCCCCTCCCTCCTCCTTTTACGCTGCTGGAAGGAGATGAAGATCCAGCAGAGCGCCATCCATGGCGATGGCTAGATCTGCCATGGACGCAACCACTTGCACTTCCTCGTCGGGACAGGGCCTCGTGAGGACATGAGGTCCCAGGAAAAGCAGTAGCAGGTCACCGGGCATCATTTAGGGTTTCACGCGTCGGCTCCAACTCCGATGGCCACCGGTGAGTTGCTCCTCCTACTCCTCTCTATCTCTCTCTTCCTCTTCTAATCCTTTTCTCTTTTTTGTACAAGCAGCGGAGGAGAGGTGTGGGGAAGAGTTGGATGGGGAAGCTATTGGGGAACATAGCATGCAATTTCAAAAAAAAAATCCTATGCTCACGCAAGATCTATCTAGGAGATGTATAGCAACGAGAGGGGGAGAGTGTATCTACGTACCCTCGTATACCGAAAGCGGAAGCATTTGACAACGCGGTTGATGTAGTCAAACTTCTTATAGCTCCGATCGATCAAGTACCGAACGTACGACACCTCCAAGTTTTGCACACGTTCAGTGCAATGACGTTCTTCGCCGTCTTGATCCAGCAAGGTGTCGAGGAAGTAGATGAGTTCTGTCAGCATGATGGCGTGGTGACGGTGATGGTGAAGTGATCCGCGCAAGCTTTTTCTAAGCACTACGAGGATATGACCGGAGGTGTAAAGTGTGGAGGGGGGCGCCGCACACGGCTAACGATTGTTGTTGTGTGTTCTAGGCGCCCCTCCCCATGTATATATAGGTGGGAGGGGGAGGGGAGCATCCTTGGGGCGCCCCAAGTAGGAGGAATCCTACTTGGGCTCCTGCCCTAGGTCGGCGCCCCCCCTTTCCTTCTTTTGGCGATGAGGGGAAGGAACGAGGAGGTGGCGCCCCCTCTTTTTCTTTCTCCCACCAAGGAGAAAAGGCAGGAGGATGTGGCGCCCCCTCTGTTCCTTCCTCTAGGGCCCGTGGCCAGGGAAAGGGGTGCACCAGCCCCTTGTGGGCTGGTCTGTCCCTTCCTCGGCCCATTAAGCCCATATCTTCGCCGGGGTTGCCCGAAACTCCTTTCCAGTGACCCGATATGTACCCGACACCCCCCGGAACACTTCCGGTGTCCGAATACCATCGTCCTACATATCAATCATTACCTCTCGACCATTTCGAGACTCCTCGTCATGTCCGTGATCTCATCCGGGACTCCGAACAACATTCAGTCACAAAATCACATAACTCATATAATACAATATCGTCATCGGACGTTAAGCGTGCGGACTCTACGGGTTCGAGAACTATGTAGACATGACCGAGACACCTCTCTAGTCAATAACCAATAGCGGAACCTGGATGCTCATATTGGTTCCCACATATTCTACGAAGATTTTTATCGGTCGAACCGTTATGACAACGTACGTTATTCCCTTTGCCATCAGTATGTTACTTGCCCGAGATTCGATCGTCGGTATCTTCATACCTAGTTCAATCTCGTTACCGGCAAGTCTCTTTACTCGTTTCGTAATGCATCATCCTACAACTAACTCATTAGTCACTTTGCTTGCAAGGCTTCTTATGATGTGCATTACCAAGAGGGCCCAGAGATACCTCTCCGATACTCGGAGTGACAAATCCTAATCTCGATCTATGCCAACCCAACAAACACCTTCGAAGATACCTATAGAGCATCTTTATAATCACCTAGTTACGTTGTGACGTTTGATAGCACACAAGGTATTCCTCCGGTATCCGGGAGTTGTATAATCTTATAGTCGGGGGAATATGTATTTGACATGAAGAAAGCAATAGCAATAAAACTGAATGATCATAATGCTATGCTAATGAATGGGTCATGTCCATCACATCATTCTCCTAATGATGTGATCCCGTTCATCAAATGACAACACATGTCTATGGTTAGGAAACTTAACCATCTTTCATTAACGAGCTAGTCTAGTAGAGGCTTACTAGGACACAGTGCTTTGTCTATGTATCCACACATGTATCAAGTTTCCGGTTAATACAATTCTAGCATGAATAATAAACATTTATCATGAAATAAGGAAATATAAAATAACAACTTTATTATTGCCTCTAGGGCATATTTCCTTCAGTCTCCCACTTCACTAGAGTCAATAATCTAGTTCACATCGCCATGTGATTTAACACCAATAGTTCACATCGCCATGTGACCAACACCCAAAGTGTTTACTAGAGTCAATAATCTAGTTCACATCGGCATGTGATTAACACCCGAGAGTACTAAGGTGTGATCATGTTTTGCTTGTGAGAGAGGCTTAGTCAATGGGTCTATCACATTTAGATCCGTATGTATTTTGGAAATTTCTATGTCTGCAAAGCTCTGTATGGAGCTACTTAGCTAATTGCTCTGACTTTCAATATGTATCCAGATTGAGACTCCGAGTCATCTGGATTAGTGTTAAAGCTGCATCAACGTAACCCTTTGTGATGAACCCTTTATCACCTTATAACCAAGAAACATTTCCTTAGTCCTCTTTAGATAGTTAAGGATAATTTTGACCGTTGTCCAGTGATCCACTCCTGGATCACTATTGTACCCCTTTTCCAAACTCATAGAAAGGCACACAACTGGTCTGGTACACAACATGACATACTTTATAGAACCTATGGCCGAGGCATAGGGAATGGATTTCATTCTCTTTCTATTTTCTTCCATGGTCGGGCTTTGAGTCTTACTCAACTTTACACCTTGTAATACAGGCAAGAACTCCTTCTTTGACTGATCCATTTTGAACTCTTTCAAAATCTTGTCAAGGTATGTACTCATTGAAAGTCTTTATCAAGCGTCTTGATCTATCTCTATAGATCTTGATGCCCAATATGTAAGTAGTTTTACCGAGGTCTTTTATTGAAAAATTATTATTCAAGTATTCTTTTATGCTATCCAAAAATTCTATATCATTTCCAATCAATAATATGTCAACCACATATAATATCAGAAACGCTACAGGGCTTCCACTCACTTTCTTGTAAATACAGGCTTCTCCGAAAGTCTGTATAAAACCATATGCTTTGATCACCTCATCAAAGCGTATAATCCAACTCCGAGATGCTTGCACCAGTCCATAGATAGATCGCTAGAGCTTGCACACCTTGTTAGCACCTTTAGGATCGACAAAACCTTTTGGTTGCATCATATACAACTCTTATTAGAGATATCCATTCAAAGAATGTAGTTTTGACATCCATTTTCCAGATTTCGTGAAATGTGGCAATTACTAACATGATTCAGACGGACTTAAGCATCGCTACGGTTGAGAAACTCTCATCATAGTTAACCCCTTAAACTTCTCAAAAAACCTTTTGCGACAAATCGGGCTTTGTAGATAGTAACATTACCATCAACATCAGTCTTCTTCTTGAAGATCCATTTATTCTCTATGGCTTGCCGATCATCGGGCAAGACCACCAAAGTCCATACTTTGTTCTCATATATGGATCCTATCTCAGATTTCATGGCCTCAAGCCATTTATCGGAATCTGGGCTCATCATAGCTTCTTCATAGTTCTTAGGTTCGCCATGGTCTAGTAACATGACTTCCAGAACAAGATTAATACCACTCTGGTGTTGATCGTGTTCTGGTTGACCTACGAGGTTTGGTAGTAACTTGATCTGAAGTTTCATGATCATCATCATTAGCTTCCTCTCTAGTTGGTGTAGGCATCACGGAAATAGATTTCTCTGATGAGCTACTTTCCAGATTGAGAGAAGGTACAATTACCTCATCAAGTTCTACTTTCCTCCCGCTCACTTCTTTCGAGAGAAACTCCTTCTCTAGAAAGGTTCCATTCTTGGCAATAAAGATCTTGCCTTCGGATCTGTGGTAGAAGGTGTACCCAATTGTTCTCTTAGGGTATCCTATGAAGACGCACTTCTCCGATTTGGGTTCGAGCTTATCAGGTTGAAGCCTTTTGACATAAGTGTCGCAACCCCAAACTTTCAGAAACGACAGCTTAGGTTTATTGCCAAACCATAGTTCATATGGTGTCGTCTCAACGGATTTAGACGGTGCCCTATTTAATGTGAATGCAGCTATCTCTAATGCATAACCCCACAACGATAGTGGTAAATTGGTAAGAGATATCATAGGTCGCATCATATCTAATAAACTACAGTTACGACGTTCGGACACACCATTACGCTATGGTGTTCCAGGTGGCGTGAGTTGTGAAACTATTCCACATTGTTATAAATGAAGGCCAAACTCGTAAATGAAATATTTGCCTCCGTGATCAGATCGTAGAAACTTTATTTTCTTATTACGATGATTCTCCACTTCACTCTGAAATTCTTTGAACTTTTCAAATGTTTCAGACTTGTGTCTCATTAAGTAGATATACCCATATATGCTCAAATCATGTGTGAAGGTCAAAAAATAATGATACTCGCCGCGAGCCTTAACACTCATCGGATCACATACATCGGTATGTATTATTTCCAATAAGTCATTGGCTCGCTCCATTGTTCCGAAGAACGGAGTCTTAGTCATCTTGCCCATGAGGCATGGTTCGCAAGTATCAAATGATTCATAATTAAGTGATTCCAAAAGTCCATTCGCATGGAGTTTCTTCATGCGCTTTACACCAATATGACCTAAACAACAGCGCCACAAATATCTTGCAGTATGTGTTGGAGATATGCCCTAGAGGCAATCATGTATGATGATTTTTCCTATGTGTTTATGAATAAAGATAGTCCTTGGACATTATCAATGATGTGTATCAGCAAGTACGTGACTTGTTTGTGGGACTATGCATTGTATGATGATTGTCCTAAAAGGTCCCTAGTCGAAAGGGCTGTGTGGATGCACAGCCGACTAGACTAGCATATGACACGGTCGATGGATTGGTCTCACTAGCCATGGAGCATTGGATGCTAACCGAATAATATGGACTCAGAAGGATCTTGTCGGATTCGACGGAGTAGGATCCGAGTCGAGATAAGGTTTGAGTCGGACAGACCCAACTATGAGATGCAGTGATATGTCATCTGTGAGTCTCTAATACAACATACGTTCTATGTCCTAAGACCTGAGCTGACGCATGTACTCGGGATGGTGACAGACTTGCTTTGGGCCAACCAAAAGCTACTCCGTGACTGGGTAGTTACAAAGGTAGGTTTCGGGTTTGTCCAGTCCCATGCTGCGAGACATGGTCGAGCAAGATGGGATTTGCCCCTCCGATCGGGAGAGATATACTCTGGGCCCCTTGTGTGATCCGACCCGGATAAGCATGGCCATGCGACAAGGATTATGAGATAATCCAATTTGTGGTCGGTATCACTGGAACGAGAAAGAGGTCGGGCTAGCACAAGGATGACAGTCTTTCCTTGAGCCTAGCAACATATATCATGAGGCAAAGGGAATAGAAGTGTGACACGTTGTACATGTTCGCCTAACTAGCTTTATAGTCTGCTTGGTGGTCGGCACGCCTTGCTAGAGGCCGTTACCAACCGTGCAGGTCGGAGGTGATCTGAACTGTGACCAAGCCGACTTGAACCTAAGGGGTCGCGCGCTTAAGGGAAGGAACCTACGAGGCTGGTTTGGAGGACACTGGTCGGATGTGATCCGAGCTGGACTTGGAACGCGACCGAGTAGACTTTGGGCGCTAGGATCCGTGCAAGGCCAGACACCGCGCGTCTAGTGGTAAAGATCTATGATCCATTCCCATGGCATGTTCCTGGATGTTCTGCATGTAGGAAAATTTTAAATTTGCAATCGAAGCACCCTACCATAGAACCCAACAGTGGTATCAGAGCCTCTGCTATAGGATTGGGATTCATGTCGTATGCATATTATATATGTGGAGGCAACATATGAGATTTGTTGTCGTTGATGAGATCGGCTATGTGCACGGTTGATGAGATCAATTGCACATGGGGATTGAAGAGGCTATGTTTTCTGATGATCGGAGTCGATAAGATGATGACACAACTTACCCCTACCGATCGGTATCCGCCATCGGGGTTAACAGAGAAACGTAAATCCAAATAGGACTCGCGATGATCGACTAGATCGGTCAGATCAGAAAATTTGGCGTGATCGGAGTTTAGATGTGATCTGTGATTTTTGAAAATGTCACGTGCTGCCCACACCCGCGAGGGGTGCTTCCCCTTCGAACCCCGCCCGCTAACCGGCTAGCGGGATCGCCATATGCATAGCGCCTTGTATTTCATACACGATCACTCAAACCGGTAGAATGTGATTCTATGCGTAACTTTTTTTTGCAGGTTTGATGTGAATAGTATGGCTCATGTGTATGTGATGCATGTGTGTAACTTATACATGGCCTGCACGTCATGTTTGTCAGCCGTCAGGAGCCAAAGTGTTGTCATTATAATGTATAACGACCTGCGTATTGACTTGTGACTCTATGTAAAATTCATTACTAGTTGTAGTAGTTGGATTATAGAGATCAGGTTGGTGGCTTGGCGTTTTGGCGTGACAAACAAGATGGAGTTCCTAGATGGTCATCGGAGTTGGAGCCGACCTGGAAGGACATCCATGAAGGAGCCATACTATTTCATAATATATGTTTATTTGTTATTGTTATGCTTCTTGTTTTCTATGCATGTTAGAATGATAGAAAAATCCCTTGTTAATATCAAGTAATTTGCCATTCCCTATGTTGCACCTTCGCACGTCATGTACGTCTAGTGGTGGGCTCATAAAATTGGGGTGCTATTAGGTGTTTTTGAACTGAAGGGTTTGTGTCGGACACGGACATGCGCTGCATCAGGTTAACTTGAAAAGGCTATCAAAACAGTTTTGGGCCTTTTGGCAAAGAAGGTTGGGAGCCAGGGTATGAGATACCTTCCCGACCGACAGGAGTCGTAGAGAGATACGATTAGCAAGGAGTTTCTTACCGGATAGGTATGTTGGCTAGCAGTGATGCTAAAGCTCACTAGTCGCATGCGTTAGTCGGATCCTGAATCACTGAGAGTTTGCGAAGGGATGCCCACTTCAGTGGGAGTATTTCTTTTAAGGCTATAATTACTCTACATAAACACATTGCTTAGTGATTGCATATTTTCTGTTGTAGATCAATGGCACAACCTGCTCAACCCAACTTTGCATTGAAATCAATTCTGGAAAAGGATAAACTGAATGGAACAAACTTTACCACCTGGTATAGAAATTTGAGAATTGTTCTCAAGCATGATAGAAAGGAACATGTTCTAGAGGATACACTTCCAGAGGAATGTGCCGATAATGCTAATGCCACAACCAAGAATGCCTACCAGAAACTCGTTGATGAATCAAACGAGATCAGCTGCCTCATGCTGGCGTGTATGGAGCCTGAAAGGATCGAGAAGAGGTGTCTAGAGGGGAGGGGGGTGATTAGACCCTCAACAAACAAAGTTGGCAATTTTCAGTTTTTCTAGTTGAGGTGGTAGATTAACATAATTTCAAGCATACACAATACAATTCAAGCAAGCACGCAAAGAGTATATGAGCAGCGGAAAGCAAAGCATGCAACTTGCGAGAAAGTAAAGGGATGGGATTGGAGTGTGCAAACGCAATTGGAGACACGGAGATTTTTGGCGTGGTTCCGATAGGTGGTGCTATCGTACATCCACGTTGATGGAGACTTGAACCCACGGAGGGTAACGGTTGCACGAGTCCACAGAGATCTCCACTGACGAAGGGTCCACGAAGAAGCAACCTTGTCTATCCCATCATGGCCATCGCCCACGAAGGACTTGCCTCACTAGGGTAGATATTCACGAAGTAGGCGATCTCCTTTCCCTTACAAACTCCTTGGTTCAACTCCACAATCTTGACGGAGGCTCCCAAGTGACACCTAACCAATCTAGGATACGCTACTCTCCAAAAGGTAATAGATGGTGTGTTGTTGATGAATTCCTTCTTCTTGTGCTTCAAATGATAGTCTCTCCAACACTCAACTCTCTCTCACAGATTTGGCTATGGTGGAAAGATGATTTGAGTGGAAAGGAACTTGGGGAAGGCTAGAGATCAAGATTCATATGGTGAATATCTTGGCCTCAACACATGAGTAGGTGGTTCTCTCTCAGAAAATGAGTAGTGGAAGTGTAGGTATGTTCTGATGGATCTCTCCATGAATGAAGAGTCGGTGGAGGGGTATATATAGCCTTCACACAAAATCTAACCATTACACACATATTCCAAAACTCGGTGGGACCGAATTAACAAACTGGTCAGACATATCTAGGTAAAAATATGAACGCCAGGATTTTCGGTGGGACCGATATAGTCATCTCGGTGGGACCGATATGCTAGGGTTAGGGCATAACGTAATCTCGATGTGATCGATCGCATAAACTCGATGGGACCGATTTCAGCAATAGGTACACAGAGGGTTGGTCAGGCAAACTCGGTGGGACTGATGCGCTCACTTCAGTGGGACCGAAGTGTTACGAAAAGGAAATAGGGAGTTTGCAATGTAGACTCGGTGGGACCGATTTTCTCATTTCGGTGAGACCGAAATGTTACAAAAAGGAAACAAAGAATTTGTAATCCCATCTAGGTGAGACCGAGATCCCTATTGGTGAGACCGAAGTAACTAGGGTTTGGCAGTGGCTGAATATGATGAAACTCGGTGGCGCCGGATAGACAAAGTCGGTGGGGCCGAGTTTGACATTTAGGTTTAGGACATTTGGATGTGAGCAAGTGGCTGAGGGTTTTGGAGCATATCACTAAGCACTTTGAGCAAGCAAGCCATTAAGAAACACCTCATCCCCTTTTAATAGTATTGGCTTTCTTATGGACTCAATGTGATGTTGGATCACTAAAATGGAAAATGTAGAGTCTTGAGCTTTTGCCAATATTTGTCCTTTGCATCTTGAAGGGGTTCCACATCCTCTTGTCCATGTCCATGCCACTCCAATGTTGAACTTATCTGAAATGCACTAGGTAGAAGTATTAGTCCAACAAGAGATATGTTGTCATGAATAACCAAAATCACCCAGGGAGCACTTGTTCTTTCAGTCTCCCCCTTTTTTGGTAATTTATGACAACATACATCAAAGCTTTAGATAAGGGTATAAGGAAATAGCAAGTAAAGCTTTGGAAAGACATGCAACATGCATTGGCTGCTCCTACATGTATGCAATCATGTGATGATAGATCATAAGAGTATAAGAATGCATAAACATGTTAGAGCAAGCAATGAGTTACATGTGTCTTGGCTATATGCTTCAGGGCAAATGATATAGATACTGGAAATATACTTTCATGTTCATGAGTCTCTCTTGCAAACAATATGTACCACAACAAGAGATCTTCATGCACATGAGTGTGATGCATATACTTACCTTGTGGTCTTGAGCTAGCTTGAAGAAGATGTACCTGGGTAAACAAGGTTAGATAACACAGGAACAACTACTAAACAGAGCAAGAACTAAAGAGCACAAGAATACCAAGACTGGGATGACATGTAGATCGAGTGTGAGTACTAGGTACTCTATTTGGATATAGACAAGTCCCCAAGAATAAAGATATGCAAATAATTCCAAAGATTTTCTTCCCTTAGATGTCTTTCTCCCCCTGAATCTAACATGGGATAATGGGAGTAGATAGGGTAGCAGAAAATCAGAGCAAACAAGAAAATGACCTGACCAGAGCAAAATAAGGTCATAACATATACAATCATGTCTTTCCCCTCTTGAAGACATGAGACAACCTTCCTCTTAAGAAGAAGAGCATCAGGAGAAGCTTTTATGGGTGCATTCTCTCTTATGTGATAAGCTTTGATGTGCTCTCTCTCCCCCTTTGACATCAATTTCCAAGAAGGGACTTCTGGAGCATGAGTCAAGTAGGTTTGATCTCGGAGACACAGTACAAAGCCACATGTAGTATATGATGCTGGTAGAGGACAAGTTACAAAGAGTGGAGCTGGGACAAATATGTAGAATGCAAGTGACACAGAGTTTGTCTCAGGACTGAAATCGGTAGCAACCAGTAGTCGCAATCGGTGGCACTGAGTTGATTCGGTTTGACCAAAGAAACCAATCCGGTGAGACTGAGTTCAACCCAGAGAGGAACTTCTTGTCACCTCAGCTCACTATGCAAATAAGATCTCACAAGGATATGCAAGGAATTAACTGAATGATTTGGAATGAATTGGATGCAGGGAAATGCAGAAAATAACAGAGAAAAGAAAAGAAAAAAATCTAGATGAAGTTTTTTTTGAAAGGGGAACTAGCATGCATGAGAAAAATGCAAGAGCACAAAGAAACAATAGAGAACTTCATCTAGAATTGGTCGGCGACAAAGTCACCTATGTTAGAGTATATTGACTTAGGAGTCAAGTGAAGACACTTGATCATAGTTCATACTCATCGTTTAAGCTCAAAATGGGGCTGCCATTTTTCATTTAAGCATTTTGATGTATTCTCATCTTGTTGAGTTGCTTTAACCCATGTCCCAGGGTAAAGCTTCTCTAAGATGGAATGACATACCTTGGGTGGTGGTGATGAACTTGGTCATGTAGTTGAACTTGTGTAGGGTGCTCAAGTTGATGTAGATCATCAAGAGTTGGGAACACCACTTGTAGATGAAGTTCATCTTCCTACATGGGTTAGTCTTGCAAGGAATAGCACTTCTGTATCCAAAGTGACAATCATGAAATTTGATATCAATTGAAATTTGATATGGGAATGTCAAAGGATATGTTGAATGGATCCATGCTTCCTTGTCTTCGTCCACCATTTTGTAGAGATTGCTTAAAGTGTGATTGAGTTGCATTCTCCTAGAGTTGGGATTATCCAAGTACCTACAAGGGTTAGATAGCATGCAAGAGTACAAGAGTATCCACGACATATGATCATCATCATAAGAGAATGGTCAAGGATTAGTCAAAATAAGGCTCATGCCTTGCATGCATCCACATGGAGTTTCTACTCCAAATTTGAGGCATCAATGATGTTCAATTCACCTCTCAACCTGCAAAACATATTCTCATCAAGTGGTTTAGTGAATATATCTGCCAATTGCTTATCAGTACGAACATGCTTAAGTTTGATATCTCCCTTAGCAACATGATCTTGAATGAAATGATGATGAACTTCAATATGCTTAGTTCAAGAATGTTCCACGGGATTATGAAAAATCTTAATAGCACTCTCATTGTCGCAAAGCAATGGAACATGTTTCACATATATCCCATAATCTTTGAGAATTTGGGTCATGGAAAGTGTAGGGTGGTAGGTGTGACCCATGCCAAAGGATGGCTAATCATAGTGGGAGCCAGTAGGACATTGTCGGTGCCTGGAAACGGGATAAGGCGAAGACATGCACGCCGACGAATCTTACCCAGGTTTGGGGCTCTCCTAGGAGATAACACCCCTAGTCCTGCTCTGCGGGGTCTCCGCATGATCACTAAATCAGTAAGTAGCTACAAGAGGCTCCTTGAGCTGTTTGCTAGAGGAAGAAGAAGGGCAAGGCTAGCTCTCCTCTTCTCTCTATATGGTGTGTGTGTGTTTCTCTCAAAGATCAACCCTTTGCATGGGTGTCCTGGGGGGTTTATATAGGCCTACCCCCTAGGGGTACAATGGTAATCTGGCTGGATGCTGGTCTAGGCTGTCAGTCTCTACGGGTGCCGGCTTCTCCGCTGGCCGCCGGGGCCCGCCAACTGGTGGGTCCCGCCGACTGCTGGCTTCTTGGTCGACAGGATGGGCCCACCGCTTGGGGGCCTTGTCGGCGGCTCATTACTGTAGCCTCTCCCTAGATGACGATGGCTTTGTCGGGGCAAGCATGGCTATAGTACTGCCGCCTGGCGGGCGCTTACTATAGCCTTACCCCGTATCATCTGCTTGATGGTGCACAAACTTCCAGGGCTAGGGTTGGCCGGGTGGATGGGAGCCGGCCTTCCCTCGGGCTGACTGGATGGGTCTTGCCGCCTTCTGGTGGCTCGCTGATAGGTAGGGCCCACCGCCTGCGGGCCGTACCAACAGCGTGTCATGGGGGCATGGCCGCTCTACCATGGATGTTGTCACGCTCAACGTGGCAATAGTGTCGCGCCGGGCGGGGGATGGCCGACCGGTACGACGCACTGTGGCCACGCCTGCTCCGGGATTCGGGGGTGGCAGGCTTCACTGTAGCCACGCCCCGTCTTATCGCCATTATGTGGGTGCAGACTTTGAGGGCGCATGGTGTGGGCCGCCTACAAGAGGGCGACCACTCTGGTGGCCAACTACTAGGAGTCGGCCTACTTTGACGAAGTTTGTGGTGCCTTGCCGCCTTCGAGTAGCCGGCCAAGGGATCAGCCCGCCACTAGAAGGCAGCCCTTCGTCTCGGATGTTTGAGGGCGCAGTCGGCCCGATGTTTTTGAAGAGCCAGGGGAGCCGGTTAGGCTACCCGTGGTCATTTACTCCGACAGTAGTCCCCGAAGCTGGTGGGGCTTCGCGATTGACCAGAGGATGAGAAGCCCAAGCAGCTTCCTACTCTGCAGAACAGTCAGCTCGGATCCGGTCTTAACCGGATGCGCCGTCTGGTCGAATTTGAAGTGTGAAGGCGGGACCCGGGTGGCGCGCGTGCCGGGCGTTAGGCCGGCCGCCCGCCGTCCGCATGCCATGCGGTGTCAGCCGCCTCAGCCTGCCTGCTAGCCCACGCGTGCGACGGGACGTCGCTGCAGGCTGGGGCCCACCACTACAGTGCCTCGGCCGACATGCGGATCTGTTGTGGCCGAGGCGGTCGATTGATATTCCGGGGTGGTTAATACACGCCTTTATTGGCGCGATAAACACGGGTTTGTGGGGGAGTGGGTGCAGTTAATCCCACGTCCCCCACGCCCCGACCCCTCGGCTTCGCTGTTCCAAGGCTATAAATAGGGGGAGGAGGGGAAGCGGCAGACGCACGCGCGCCCTCCTCCGCCTTCACCATTCTTCTTTCTCTTCTTCTTGCTGCCGCTGTTGTCGCCCGCCGCTGCACCAAGCTTCCAACCTTCTTGCCGCACTGCACCTCGACGTTGCAAGGTCGCGCGCCCATCACTGTGCAAATGTTCCGTCAAGCTCTTCGACTCCATGGCGCGTGCCGGAGCGTGGGACGGCTCGAACGTCCACGAGGACCATGTCGAGTTCCTCCCCCGGACGCGGTGGCTGCCCGGTAGGGACTTCATGAGGGTTCTCCTCACGCCGGAGAGGGAGATCTCATCGGCACCGGAGGAGGGCGAACACATCTTCTTTAGGCCGCACTTCCTGCGCGGCTTCGGCTTGCTGGTGAGCGGCTTCCTCTGCGCCTTAGTCGATTTCTATGGACTACAGCCGCACCACCTCACACCAAACACGGTGCTGCTGCTGTCCGCTTTAGTTACCCTTTGCGAGGGCTTTCTCGGCATCCTCCCCACCATCGAAGTCTAGGGAGAGTTCTTCCACTCGAAGCTCGGCACCGTCGCCAAGGGAGTGCCGGTGCAGTGCGGCGCCTTCGTCGTGGTGCGAAGGCCGGCCACCGAGAATCCGTTCCCCTCCATCACGCTGATATAATCGGTGAAGTTGTGGCAGTTGTCATACTTCTACGTGAAGAGCATCCACCCGGAGGGCGACTGGGTCAACCTGCTGGCTTATGTAGTCGCCCCACTGGCTGAAAGGCGATCCAACTGGAGGTACCGGCCCAATATGTTGTCGGTCACTGGCGCCGCCGCCGTCTCACGGCTCAAGGTGATGGTGCAGTCGGAAGGCCTCATCGGGCCCGACTTGCTGACCGCCTTCGTGGCGTGCCGAGTGCTTCCGCTCCAAGGCCGGCCGCATATGATATGCCAGATGAGTGGACACCGCGATTCAAGCCGGATGTGCACCAAGGAGATGCCGCACTCGGAAGTAGCTCACTTGCTGAACTATATTTCAAATTGGAAGCTCCCGGAGGAGGAATGGCGATTCGGCAAGGAGCCGTACTCACGCGCGGATCCACCGCCAACGGTAAGTCTCCATGTCTTATTTTCCTTTAGTTGCCGAGCTCTTCTTTGGCTATCTTGACCACTCGGCCACGAAACAGGGTGCTCTTCTCCAGCCGGCAGTCAACGCCGCAGGGCCAGGGCGTGAGTTCCTCTCCGACCGAGAGGAGAGTGATACGGACGACCCCGACTCGGGGGTGGCCGCCCTGGAGGACGACGCGACAGGAGGAGACGGCGAGGCAGGCAGCTCTGGAGGTGGAGGCGGCTGTCGGTGTCAAAACCGGCGGATCTCGGGTAGGGGGTCCCGAACTGTGCGTCTAAGGCTAATGGTAACAGGAAGCTGGGGACACGATGTTTACCCAAGTTCGGACCCTCTCGATGGAGGTAATACCCTACTTCCTGCTTGATTGATCTTGATGATATGAGTATTACAAGAGTTGATCTACCATGAGATGAGAGAGGCTAAACCCTAGAAGCTAGCCTATGGTATGATTGCTGTTGATGTTGTTGAGTCCTACAGACTAAACCCTACGGTTTATATAGACACCGGAGGGGGCTAGGGTTACATAGAGTCGGTTTACAGAGAAGGAGATCTACATCCGAATCGCCAAGCTTGCCTTCCACGCCAAGGAGAGTCCCATCCGGACATGGGATGAAGTCTTCAATCTTGTATCTTCATAGTCCAACAGTTCGGCCAAAGTATATAGTCCGGCTGTCCGGATACCCCCTTATCCAGGACTCCCTCTGTAGCCCCTGAACCAGGCTTCAATGAAGATGAGTCCGACACGTAGATTGTCTTCGGCATTGCGAGGCGGGTTCCATCTCCGAATACTTCAAGATAAATTCCGAACACAAGGACCGTGTCCGGCTCTGCAAGATAAATTCCATAGACCACCGTAGAGAGAATAATAATCCACAAATCCAATCTGCTGACAACTCTTAGAAAATGTCACGCCACGGACTGGCTCTTATTCGAACCGTTTTATTTTACAACAGGCTACCGCGCACATCACGAGACAGTTCTATTGGCACGTCTTGTCGAAGCAGAGATCGTGTCCCTCTTATTATGGGATCCTCATCAATACGGGTATGGGTAATCCAGCCGTGCCTGTTGGCATGACTCCGTGTTTTTAGGCAAGTCCCGAACAACCACGTTGGGGACGCTTGATATTCTTCCCCCCTTTATAAGGGAGTTGAGGCCTATCCCTCTATCTCCACGCTCGCGACTCTCGCACCCTGAGTTCCAACACCCAAAGCTCGATCCTAAGCACCCCGGATCTTCGATCATGTCCGGATCCGACCATCAAGGCCAGTGGATGGCTTCCTCTGTCACGGAGGATGATATTGCGAAGCTCAGGGAGGCCTGGTATTTGACCGCCGATGTCAAGCACAGGCTACCTGCCCCTGAACAGGTTATCCCCACTCTCGAGCCCAATGAGAGCATCGTATTCGTATCCCACTTCCTCCGGGGCTTGGGCTTTACTCTTGACCCCTTCGTGAGGGGGCTCATGTTCTACTGCGAGCTAGATTTCCATGATCTAGCTCCGGATTCCATCCTCCACATCTCATCGTTTATCGTCGCGTGTGAAGCCTTCCTTCACATTACCCCCCACTTCGGCTTATGGCTCAATACTTTCAATGTGAATCCGAAGATGATTGAGGGGTGACATGCAGAGTGCAGAGGTGCCACAATAAGCAGGAACGCCGATGCCCCGTGGCCCGAAGGCTCCTTCCTGGAGGTATCTGATTTATGGCAACGGAGGTGGTTCTATGTCACAGCTCCTCGAGGCTCGAAGTGGGCGGCTGCGCCCCCCTTCCGCTTGGGACCTCCACCTCAACTGGTGTCATGGTCCAACATGGGACTGAACTGGGGGCCTGCGAACAACGTACCTATGCTGCAGAGCCGCATTCGGGAGCTCCTCGAGAGGGACATTAGTCTTGTCAAAATAATGCAGGTAATGCTGGTTCGGCGGGCCCTGCCGTGCAAACGTCGGCCTCTCCGGATGTGGGAGTTCAATCCAGAAGGTCCGCGAACCACTCAGCACTTCCTTGGCACGACGCCCGAAGGGATGTACAAGTTGTTCTTTGGACCACAAATAAAGTGTCCGGACACCACCGAGGATGCGGGTCTGAGCTGCAATCGCCCGGATACCCAAGTAAGTAACTCTATAACCGAATACTTTGATTATATTTGTCATAGCATTGTTCTGAACACAGTCCGCGACCAGGATTGACTTAGCAAGGCGGAAAGGATCAGGTGTCCGGCCCCGCTTCCCGAAGGCCCGCCTGGTCCGGCAATAGCTAGGATGCTTGAGCGGGCGCTGAGACAAGTGCCGTCGGAGAAAGGCGAAGGGAAGAGCGGAGAAGCCAAGGGCGAGACTCACACATTGTGCATCCAAACCGGGGGAATTGATATCTCCTCAGAGGAGGAGAATCGGGGAGGTGATTCTGAGGTTTCCTCCCCCCGCGGGAAGAAGAGGGCCGGTTCCGAAGACTTGGAAATGGGGGCGCCTAAACAAGGGAGGTAAACTCCACCAAAGGGCCCTGCCCCGAAGGGAGTTCTTACCGCACAGTGCCCGCCAACGGGCCAGCCCTCCACCGAGCCGTAAGTTTAATAAACAAGGAGCTTATTGTTTTTCCTCCGAGAGTAATAACCAGGACTGTTTTTTGCAGTCTGGCTAGCAGTTCATCTCAACAGGGTTCGTCCTGGGGGGATCTTCTTCCAGAGATGATGGAGAGTGAAACCCCACCTACCTATCCGCCCCGTGAGGCGGGCGACCCCGAGGTGTCGTCACGGAGGAGTCCAGATCCAATGGGGCCGGAAGCTAACACTTCGGCCACCCTGAGCCCAGCGCGTTCGGCTCCTGTGGCGGACAATGAAAAGGGTTCAGAAGAGTCTGATGTCCGGCCGAACACACTGACGGGCCTCCTGGAGTCAGCTGCTCTCTTGGAGGATCATCGTACACTAATGGGTACAGTGTTGGGGAAAATCTCCTCGGCCACAAGCAGGTTAAACGAAGCTTTCAGGAGCTTGCTCAAAGGCTTTGAGGTAAGCCATAAAATACGTGGCTTTTGGTTGCACCGCACGTGATACATGCGCTCGGTATAGATAGTAGCCCCTGAGACTGTGGATGCCAGCCCATGGCGGCAAATGGAGGATCACACTCCCAGGTAATGATCGCACTTGTATTGATGTGCAGGTTGCGAAGGGTTCGGCCATAGACCAGATCGCTGAATGCGCCGAATTGAGGCGGCAGATTGACGTGTTGGAGGCCGACGTCATGCTTGTAAACAAGCGATTCGAGGAGTTGCAGAGTATGCATTTCTTATATCCACATCTATTTTGGGAAATTGTAAGAAGGTTGTAATATTAATACGATGTGATGTAGCTACAGGCGGAGCTGCTGCCATTGAGGCCCTGGGGGCGGAGCTTGCCCTAGCCAAGGAACAAGCCCGGGCCAGCAATGCGGCTGCTCTAAAGGCAACCGAAGACTTGAAAGCCGAACAGGCCGCTCATCTCCGAAGCAAAGAAAAGATAGCCGAGATGGCTATGGAGCTGAGGGACGCCGGCGGCCGATATGAGCTTCTTGAGAAGGAGAATCAGGCAAAGGCGGAAGGCGCTGAATTCGGCTAAGGAGACGCGCTCTAAAATTAGAGACGCACGGGAGGAACTTCGACAAGCCGGAGAAATCACGGCTGGAAATCCTATCTTTTGCGGACGAAGTTTCTAGATCCAACGTATGCTCCGTTAGATAAGTTATGGAGTGCTGCAGATGAGTATGCGGACTTGGCAAAGAGTGTGGCTGATGCAACCAAGCTGTTCAAGGATCATAAAGATAACGAAATTGAAAGGCTATTCTGGTCACAATTTAATGCTCCAGCGCGCTCATTGCCATTGAGTGAGAAGATGGCCGCTATAGCCGAGCTCCATAGGCTATCCAGCCTTGCAATGATGTCTATAATAGATCATCTGTGGCTGAGGGGACCGAAGCCGGACAGTTACTTTGGTTTGGTGCAACAATTATTTGGCGCCAGAGCGCAAATCGATGCCGTGAAGAGATCGGTGTGCATAGAGGGTGCGCGGATGGCTCTTGCCCGTGTAAAGACATACTGGGCGGATATGGAGACCACCATAATTGCAACCCGGTGTCCGGCAGGCAGCCAAGACCCGGCCGAGCACTATTTTGAGCAGGTCATAGAAGGTGCCCGTAGAATAGAGGCTCAGTGCTCGAAGAATGTCATGTTTGAGTGACGATCTTATTAATTGTAAACAATTATGTGTTTAATTATGGAGGCTGCATTTTATACTTTTTCCTGAAAGTATTATAATGTCTCCTGTGTGGCTGTTTATGTATGCATATAACATGAAAGTTAGCAGTCGTTGGCTTTAGCCCCCACACATATAATGCGGGGGTGTTCAAGAAGATAGGCATAAACACACTTGATCCAACGTCTTGGTCCATTAAGGAGGTGATCGCACGTCGAACCACGCAACCGAACTATATAGCTGTAACACTTTCGCTTAGCCATAGGAGTTGAAAGGTGGGGCTACTATATAGCCCCTGGTACTTCCGCGTGCATCCGGATACGGTGCGCGTACTTGACCGGAAAACTGGCCCTTTGTTGATGTGGAGGAATCCTATAGATTCCGATGAGTCCACGAGTGGTTGACCAGTCTCTCGCTGTATCATGACAGTCAGTTTTTGGCTTTCTCTACTAAGGTGCTCATCCGGAATAACCAGGGCACAATCGCAGTAGTTCTCCTTTAGCCGCCTTAGCCGATATAACGGAACGTAAGGCAGCAAACCCAGGAGCCGGGCTAACCCAACATTTGACCAAAGACATGATTCGGAGCTGATGCATATAAGGCCAAACTCACGACGCCGAACACTCCCGAAGGTATTCGGACTTTATAACATATACGGGGCTGGAGAACGCCCTTGACCCTGTGACTCCAGGTACTTGCATTGATCTGTCATGGTGAAAAGCCTATGACGCCAGTGTCCCTTTTGGGTGTGTGAAATACCCATGGGATGTTTAAGCAACAAAAGACAGTAAAGAAGGTTTACGCTGGGGCATAATCTAAAGAGAAACATTTGAGCAGGGCCCTGCTGCACGTCTGCGCCTTTGTCTTTGTTATGCTGTATCCTGGAAGGGTGTCGCACGGATAGTGTCTATAAAAACGAGAACTCACGTAAAAGAGTAAGTGTGCCAAAAGTTAGTTATTCTCGATGGATGTTAGAGATACGGGATATTTGCCTATTAATGAGGCAAGCCGAACTGTGGGCTTTATCACATGTTTGTAGCCCCTCGTATTATTTATGGGGGTACATGTACAACACCTAGCTCAGGTTGATCCGCGCTATGTGAAAAATGATGTACTGGACTCGTCTAGCCGTGCCTGTGGTCTTGACGACCGGTCATGTGTTCTAGTGGGACAGGCTGCCTAGAGTCCGGCAGTGGGAGATGCCGCATACTGCTCTGTGTTTCCGCTAACTGTTATGACACCGCGTGGACCGGGCATCTTAAGTTTAAGGCAGGCGTAGTTCGGTATTGCATTAAAGCAAGCGAAGGCCGTTCTTCCGAGTAACGCATGATAATCGTTGCTGAAGGGAGCGATGTTGAAGAGTAGTTCCTTGCTTCTGAAGTTGTCGGGAGAACCGAATGTCACTTCTAGTACGAGGGAGCCCCAGTAGTGGGCCGCGACACCCGGGATCGCTCCATTGAAGGTGGCGCTGTTTTGACTTATCCTGGATGGGTCTATCCCCATCTTGCGAATGGTGTCGTGATATATCAGATTAAGACTACTAACGCTGTCCATTAGGATGCGAGTGAGATGATATCCATCAATTATTGGGTCGAGCACCAAGGCAGCCAATCCTCCATGCCGGATATTGTTGGGTAGTCATGTGATCAAAAGTGATCGGGCAAGCCGCCCAAGGATTGAATTTCGGGGCTATGAACTCTGCCTGAGTTACGTGTATCATGTTTACCGTTTTGACTTCTGGTGGGAATTGTTTCTGGCCCCTAGTGTTCGGCTGGCGAGGTTCATCCTCGTCTTCGCTTGGTGTTTCCCCTCCCTTGTGTTCGGCGTTTAACTTGCGGGCCTGTTTGAAGACCCAACATTCTCGGTGGGTATGATTTGCAGGTTTGTCGGAGGTGCCATGGATTTGGCACAATCTGTCCAGGACTTTATTCAGGCCGGATGGTCCCTCTTTACTGCCCTTAAATGGCTTCTTTCCTTGACCAGGTCAAGAGCCCCTGAATCCGGCGTTAACCGCTGTGTTGTCCGGACTGTCGCCATTCCAACGCTTGTGCTTGGTGCGCCGTGGCTTACCGTTCCCATCCCGAATTTCGGATGTGCCCGGGTCACTGGTGCCTCTACGGGCCAACCAGTTGTCCTCGCCCACACAAAATCGGGTCATAAGGCTCGTTAAGGCTGCCATTGTCCTTGGGTTTCCTTGGCCGAAGTGTCTGGAAAGCCACTCGTCTCGGATACTGTGTTTGAAGGCCGCTAAGGCTTCGGCATCCGGACAGTCGACAATTTGATTCTTCTTAGTGAGGAATCTGTTCCAAAGCTTGCGGGCTGACTCTCCGGGCTGCTGTATTATATGACTTAAATCATTAGCATCCGGAGGCCGGACATAGGTTCCTTGAAAGTTGGCCCTGAAAGCATCCTCAAGTTCCTCCCAACTTCCAATTGAGTTTTCGGGGAGGCTTTTCAGCCAGTGACGAGCTGGTCCTTTTAACTTGAGGGGAAGGTATTTGATGGCGTGGAGGTCATCCCCACGAGCCATGTGTATGTGAAGGATAAAATCTTCAATCCAGACTCCAGGGTCCGTCGTTCCGTCGTATGGCTCTATATTCACGGGCTTGAATCCCTATGGAAATTCATGATCCAGCACCTCATTGGTGAAGCATAGGGGGTGCACAGCCCCTCTGTATCTGGTCGTGTCACGACATGCTGTCGGCTGTCGTTGCTCCCGGTCATGATTCCGGGCTGGTATTCGATCAGTATGATTGTTGTGGTGACCATAATCCCGCGTCGGAGCATGTCCTTTGGATCTGTAGATGGATCTGGCTGCACTGGCCTTTTTGTCCAGGTGCTGACATAGATCATGTGCGGTATTCGTGGCTGCTCCATCACGACCACGAGGTGATTGGTCTGGCCGAGTGGCCGTATTGTCTTTTGGTGGAATGGGCGCTGCGGCTTCGTCGTCGAATTCGGGTAGCAGTTTGCACTTTGTGTAGCTTTTTGTGTGGCGATCGTCGCCATGTTTTCCTTCGGTGTCCAGCACCTTATTCCATCTTCGGTTGAGCGTATCCTGCATGATTTAAGCCTTTTCTTCTGCTTCTTCAGGCTCTGCACTGTGGCCAGGAGTTTTCTGTGGAGGTTATCTTGCTCCAAACATTTTTTCGGGATGATGAATGCATCGTCAACCGGACTGTCCTCCCCTTTGGGGGTGGTATGTTGAGTTCGGCCCTCTGGATCGCTGTGATCGGGCGTCTGCTCCGGGATATGTCCGGCGTGATCTGGCTTATCCTGCTCCATCGCTGGGTCCCCGTGGTCATTGTTGCCCTCGGAGTCAACCAGAGTGTCATCCTGTTTTGGGTTGTTATCGCTATTTTTACTGTGACTGGACTTAGATCGGCGCCTACACCATCGTTTTTGCTTTTGTCTAGGGGGTTTACCCTCCGGCGTGTCCTTTTTGTCACCATTGTTTTCTTTAGGTGTATCCACCATGTAGACATCGTATGATGAAGTGGAAGTCCAGCGCCCCGTGGGCGGTGGTTCCGGATCATCCCCTGCATCGACGTCCATACCATCAATGTTTGTCGGAGTCGACGTCAAGCATGTCTGTTATATCATCAACAGTGGCTATGAAGTGGGTGGTGGGTGGGTCGCAATTTTCTTCGTCCTCCGTATCCCACGCGGGCCGGATATAGTCTGGCCAAGAGTCTCCTGACAGAGAGAGAGAGAGACCTTAATGAATCTAGCACGTCTCCGAAGGGCGAGTGCTGAAAGATATCTGCGGCGGTGAATTCCATAAACAAAGCCTAGTTAGATTCGATGGATGCGCGCGGTCCAGGACATAAGATCGGAGACAAGTCCGGAGGTCCGGAGTTACAGATTTCCTTGGGAGAGGAGTCTGTGTTCGGCTCCAATGCCGAGGAGTGTGCGGCCTCCGGGGCGGGGTCCATCCACCCGTCCTCGGAAGGCACGATCTGCTCATGAACAAAGTCCGGAGCTGTGTCAGGTGCGATATTACGAATACTATCCGATCGCAGATCTAGGTCATGCACGTCGTGATTGTTCGGCGCTGCTGACATGGGTCCGAATCCTTCGGAGATCAAGTCTCCGCGGATGTCGACAGTGTAGTTTAAGTTTCCAAACCTGACTTGGTGGCCAGGGGCGTAGCTATTGATCTGCTCCAGATGGCCAAGCGAGTTGGCCCGCAGTGCGAAGCCGCCGAACACGAAGACCTATCCGGGGAGAAAAGTCTCACCCAGGACGGCGTTGTTGAAGGTCGGAGAAGCCATCGAACCTTACAGTGACAACACAGAGGAACTCTCAATGAAAGCACCAATGTCGGTGTCAAGACCGGTGGATCTCGGGTAGGGGGTCCCGAACTGTGCGTCTAAGGCTAATGGTAATAAGAGGCTGGGGACACGATGTTTACCCAGGTTCGGGCCCTCTCAATGGAGGTAATACCCTACTTCCTGCTTGATTGATCTTGATGATATGAGTATTACAAGATTTGATCTACCACGACATCAATGAGGCTAAACCCTATAAGCTAGCCTATGGTATGATTGTTTTTGATGTTGTTGAGTCCTACGGACTAAACCCTCCGGTTCATATAGACACCGGAGGGGGCTATGGTGTCTCAGAGTCGGTTTACAGAGAAGGAGATCTACATCCGAATCGCCAAGCTTGCTTTCCACGCCGAGGAGAGTCCCATCCGGACACGGGACGAAGTCTTCAATCTTGTATCTTCATAGTCCAATAGTCCGGCCAAAGTATATAGCCCGGCTGTCCGGATACCCCTTATCCAGGACTCCCTCAGTGGCGTCGAGGACTGGCCTGATGACGATTCCGAAGAAGCCGTCCAGCATCGCCAGCCGGCGCCTGATCGGGCGGGCACGAGCTCGACTGCCACGCCGGCTGCACGAGGCGGGGCGCAGAAGCGCCGGGCCGCGCCGTCGTTGTTTGGTAGCCGGTCGAAGAAGCCCAAGAGCTCGGCTGCAGCAACCAAGCGAGAGGAAGCGGATGCAAAGGTGAACCGCTTCCGCAGGGTCGTGATGGAGCCTCAAATTGTTTCTGCGTAAGTGTCAGCTTCTTGACGCATTCTTACTTCTTTCTTACAAATGCTCTTATGAGTTTTCTTCTTCTTGCTACAACAGGGCCCCGCTCTCTCTAGAGCGGTCGGTTGCCGACTCCGTTGTGGGGGCGGCAGGGGGCTCCGCTAGCTCCCGCCATGTAGACCCGTGCACCGAGCTTCGGGCGGTGATAGAGAGGAACGCGTGGGAGGCGCGTTAGGATCAAGAGGCAGAGTGGCAGAAGGTGGCCGCGGCCAAGGCGGCGCAGGAGGAGGCGGACGAGGCTGCGAGGGTGTAGGCCAGCTTCGTAGCCCAGACGCAGGCGGACGCCACGGCCGCGGTGCAGGAGGGGGAGGCCTGACGTGGCCAACCCCCACAACTCGTCATCCCCCTCCGCGCCATGGCGCCAACGCCCGAAGCCTTGGTGGTGCCGCCTGAAGGAGCCGGTGGCAACCAGCCAGCCATGGAGAGGGAGGGGTGCGACGACCTCGCCCCGGAGATGGAGATGATTCCGCCATCGCCGGCCGTGGCGGACCAAGGCGGCCAGCCCAACGCGCCACCCGTGCCACCGGCTGGAGGTGAGCCGGCCGAGGGGGCTGACCTTGTGGTCTAGCCTTCGGCATGCCAGCGCGCGGGGAAGGCAACCTCAGCGCCGCCATCACAGGAGGCCAGGGGCACCGGCTCGTCGACCCAAGACCTGGAGGCGGCCAGCGTCAGCTTGCTAGACTAGGCGCCAGGGGGCGGGATGGCCATGCTGAACG
Source organism: Triticum aestivum (assembly GCF_018294505.1). Lineage (NCBI taxonomy): Eukaryota > Viridiplantae > Streptophyta > Magnoliopsida > Poales > Poaceae > Triticum > Triticum aestivum. Next base: position 586,838,302 of record NC_057798.1, on the reverse strand, counting down.
AGGCGGCGCAGGATGTCCGGGCCCGGCTGCAATCACAGCCACCTCCCTTAAGAATTACAACCAGGAGTTCCTGGCGACGCGAACGGCCATCCGAGTACGCCTCCTGCTCTTTGCTTCTTGTTCTTGTGTTCTTCCATGGGGGCACGTCAGCGCACCCATTGGGTGTAGTCCCCGAGTTCCAGGCTGGCTGCTGAGCAGGCGGCCTAGAAATTTCAAGCAGGCTCGGGTGTTGACTTGTTTCTTCTTGTTCGTCTGTCCTTTTGGCAGGACTATCATAACCTCCATGCGACCGCCTTCAACTCCCATGTCCGGGAGCTAACTCAACAGACCGCCGACCTGTTTGAAAGCCGGAGTAAGTTTTTTTCCTTCTTTCTCTCGTGGGGGTGTGTCAGCGCACCCACTAGGTGTAGTCCCCGAGATTCAGGCCGACTGCTGAGCAGTCAGGCCGGATCTCTTCTGGCGACTTCTTGTTTATTGATTGTTTTTCTTCGTTGCTTTCATAGAGGCCAACGCTTCCCTGCAGCAGCAACTGGGTGAGGCCCAGACCGTGCTGCATGTCAAGGAGGGGGAGTGCAACACCGTGGCTCAGGAGCACGACCGCCTGGATAAGCGGCTAGCTGACCAGGAAGAGAGTCACAAGGCGGCCCTCCAGGCGGTGAAGGATAGCGAAGCCGCCCTCCAAGCTGAGTATGAGACCCAGGCGTCAAACGGGGCTGAGTTGGAGCAGGCGCTGAGCGACGGCTACAGCCGCATTGAGGACATGGTTGGCGGTAAGTTGCCTTCCTTTTCTTCCCTTCGTTTGCCGCCTATTATTTTAGTCCATCTTCTGACTTTGTATTCTCTCTTTTTCCTCTTTGTGCAGAGTATTTCCCTGGCTTCTCCGTTGCCGCCAGCCAAACCATCGAGGCCCACCGCGAAGCGCGAAGGGAGGCTGACGCGGAGATTGCACCAAATGCTCGTCGGACTCTTGAGGAGCAGCTCTTGGCCATCCAAGCCCGTCTCCAGCCAGCCCACCAGATGCTCCCCCACCTTCAACATGTCGGGGCCCAGGTGCTTGCCGCCCTTTGTCCCAATACTCTGGCTCCGCGCACACCCAGCCGTACTGCGACTGGCTGGAAGTGGCAATTGGCCGCTTCGAGGCGTGGAAGGCTTCTTCAGCCCGGGCCGGCGCCAGGCGGGCATTGGAGTTTGTCAGGGCGTGGTATCCTGGGCTGGATCTAGCTCAGTTGGTCATGTTCGTGGGAGGCCCACGCCGATCTGGTAGTGGTGAGGCCTGCTATCATCCATCATGCCGTGGCGATCGCCGAGTACACCAATGCCAACTTCTTCATCCCCGAGCTGAACGAGGATGGTGTTGAGGTGCGACAGATTTCTTCGGGCTGAACCCGGAGGACGGCGAGGACTCGGCAGAGGAGATTGACTCCAGCGATAAGGGCGAGGACGAGGAGGACAAGGTCGGGGAAGACGCTGTGCCAGATGGTGGAGCAGGCAACCAACCTCAACCCAACCGTGCCTCAAGCAACGAGGTGCATGCAAGCACGCCGACTATTGCTGGAGACGATCAGGCCGAGACCCGCCATCCTGCCACTCCACCAGCCAGCTCCGCCGTCTCTACCGACCTGCCGGGCTCGGCTGCTATGCCCCTGGCTTAGGCGGCCAGTTTTATCTTTTCCTTCCTACTCGGTAATCTTTTGAACAATGTATGTTAAATGCGCAGTTCCACCCACTAGGGGTGTATTCAAACTAGGTTGAACTCTGGCTTACGGAAGCCTTTGGTGTAAATATTATCTTGCATGTTCTATGCTGGTGTCGGTTTCCGACTTTTCTTGCTTTTAATCTTTTTCCGCTTTTTCCTTGCCGCCCTCCCTTGGCTGCCGCCTTTCCAGCCGGACAACTGTTCTGTAGTCTGTGGCTGGGAAAGTACTTGGCCATTTGGGAGGGCAAGTACTTCAGCCTTCTTAGATTGTGGCAAGGTGAGTCGGAAGCCGGCCAGCCGGCTGCTTAGCAGTCGGTTGGCAGGGCGGGGAGCTGGCTTGTGCTATGCAAACTCATTAGTCCTTAGCCATTTTTCGTGTGGGCACCATTCTCTTGCCTTTGACTCTTGCCAGCCGGAAAACCGCTCTGTGAGCTGCGGTTTTCGGCAAGAGAGGGCTTAAATGCCGGTACACTACTTGTCTGACTGCAGGTAGTGTTTACATATCACAAGGCGGCAAGTCCCCGGGCCGACTGGTCGAACCCGGTGCAGGACGAAAGAACAAATGTACTAACACATTCATAGGCATAAAAGCTTATCATATAGATAAGAGAGGGCAGTCCCCGAGTGCTCCTCGGGAGTCCCGATTTCTTGTACTTAATACAAAAGGTAGCGTGATACATACTGCATTTAACTGTAAAATCTTCGAAGGAGATTTGCGTTCCATGGGCGTTCCAACTCCTTGCCGGAATCATCTCTCTTGCGTGCCTTCGGCTTCTGTGCGTCGATCAGGTAGTAGGAGTCGTTGCCCAAGGCCTTGCTGATGACAAAAGGGCCTTCCCAAGGGGCCGAGAGCTTATGCTAGCCGGCTGTTCACTGGATCAGCCGGAGCATAAGGTCGCCCTCTTGGAAAGATCTTGGCTTGACCTTCCGACTATGGTAGCGGCGCAGACTCTGCTGGTAGATGGCGGACCGGCTGAGTGCTAACAGCTGGCCCTCTTCCAGCAGACCGACACCGTCTTCTCACGCTTACTTCGCCTCTACTTCCAGTACATGGTGACTCGAGGAGAGTCAAACTCGATGTCAGTTGGGATGATGGCCTCGGCACCATACACAAGGAAGAAGGGAGTGAAGCCGGTTGACTTGTTTGGAGTGGTGCGCAGGCTCCAAAGGCCGGCCGGCAACTCCTCGAGCTAGCAGCCGGTCGATTGCTCCAGTGGCTCAACTAGTCGGGCCTTGATGCCGGAGAGGATGAGGCCGTTTGCTCGCTCAACTTGGCCGTTTGATTGCGGATGAGCAACAGACTCTAAGTCCAATTGGATGCCCTGCATCACGCAAAAATGGGCCAAGGCTCCTTTGGCAAAATTTGTGCCATTGTCGGTGATGATGTTGTGCGGTACACCGTACCGGGTTGTGATGTCCATGATGAAGGTCACAACAGTCGGCCCATTCAGCTTCTTGATTGTCTTTGCTTCAATCTACTTGGTAAATTTGTCAACGGCACAAGCAGATGAGTCATGCCGCCGCGTGCCGTCTTGAATGGGCCTACCATATCCAGCCCCCAGACGACAAAGGGCCAGGTGAGAGGGATGGTCTTGAGTGCAGAAGCCGGCATGTGTTGCTTGGAGCCGAACAATTGGCACCCCTTGCAGTGCTTGACCAACTCTTTGGCATCGTCCAAAGCAGTCGGCCAAAAGAAACCATGGCAGAAGGCTTTGGCAACAAGTGATCTTGAGGCCGCGTGGCGTGGCCACACTCGCCTTGGTGGATGTCTTTGAGGATTTCTATGCCCTTCTCTGGATCAATGCAGCGCTGGAAGACTCCAGTCATGTTGCGCCTAACGAGCTCTCTGTTTACTATTGTGTAGGCTCCAGCTCGGTGTTGAACTTGTCTTGCCGAGATCTCATCAATCGACAGCTCTCTGTTCACCAGGAAGTTGAGGATGGGTTGGGCCCATGATGGAGCTGCGACTTCTTCTATTGCGAACACGACCACTGCAACTAGGGCGGCTGGGATGGGAGGTGGCGGGTTGGAGTCGGCCACCGCCTCTTGTGCCATTGAAGTCCCCGAGCCGACTGCTGCAGTCCCTGGGCTGGGCTCTGAAGTCCCAGGGCCGGGTACGGCTGCTGCAGTCCCCGAGCCGCCTGCTGAAGTCCACGTGCCGACTTTTGAGGTTCCCAAGCCGGATCCGGCTACCTCGGGGTCAGCCAGCACGAAGATGGAGTCGGACTCTGGTGAAGGCTTGACAGACGGCTTGAGGAGGCGCTGAAGGGAGACGCCGCTTGATATAGCTTGCCGAGTAGATCCGATTCGTGCCATGGCATCTGCTTGCTCGTTGTCGGCCCGTGGCACATGAAGGAACTCACATCCTTCAAAATATCCGCTGAGTTGCTGGACGAGAAAGCGGTAGCTCGCCATATTTGCATCCTTGGCATCCCAATCACCAGATGACTGTTGGACCACCAAGTCCGAGTCACCATAGCACAGGATCCGGCGGATGCCGAGTTCCTTGGCCAGCCGGAGTCCGTGTATGAGCGCCTCATACTCGGCCATGTTGTTGGAGGCGGAAAAATAGATTTGCAATGTGTATCTGAGCTTGTCGCCTTTGGGAGAGGTGAGGACGATGCCGGCTCCCAAGCCGGTGCGCATCTTGGATCTATCGAAGTGCATCCGCCAATGGGTGGAGTTGGGTGCTGGTGGCAGGTACTGGGTCTCGACCCAGTCGACGAGGAAGTCGGCTAGCACTTGGGACTTGATGGTGGTGCAAAGCTGGTAAAAGATGGTATAAGGAGCCAGCACAATGGCCCACTTGGCCACCCGTCCAGATGCATCCCGGCTGCCCACGATCTAGACAAGCGGGGCAATGCAAACGACCGTGATGGGGTGCTCTTGGAAATAGGTCTTGAGCTTCTTGGTGGCAAAGTACACGCCGTAGCACATCTTTTGGTAGTGGGGGTAATTCTGCTTCGAGGTTGACAGCACTTCGCTCAAGTAATACACCGGCCTCTGTACCGGCTGAACTTTGCCTTGTTCTGGGTGCTGAACCACGATGACTGTGCTGACCACCCGGCTAGTAGCGGCAATGTAAAGGAGCATGGGCTCTTTTCAGCCAGAGCCGCTAGGACAGGTGGCTTGACCAGCATCTTCTTCAATTGATGAAAGGCTTCATCCGCCTGGTCGTTACACTCAAAGTGAGTGGTTTTCATCATGAGTTGATACAGGGGAAGAGCCTTCTCTCCTAGCCGACTGATGAAGCGGTTAAGGGAAGCCAGGCATCCGGAACTTTTGGACGTCTTGCAGCCAGGTGGAATCTCCATCCTCTTTTATGGCCTTGATCTTCACCGGGTTGCACTAAACGCCACGTTCAGAGACCAAGAAACCAAGGAGTTGGCCGGCTGGTACCCCGAACACACATTTTTCTGGGTTGAGCTTGATCTGAAAGTGGCGCAAGTTGTCGAATGTTTCTTTGAGATCTTCCAGCAGGGTGTCGTGTTTCTCCGTCTTCACGATATCGTCTACATAGATGTGGGAATTTTTGCCGAGTTGCTTGAGGAGGCATTTCTGCATGCAACGCTGAAAAGTGGCACTGGCATTTCTCAGGCTGAATGTCATAGTCAGGTAGCAGAAAGCTCCGAATGGTGTGATGAAGGCGGTCTTCAGGCGGTCGGCTGGATCCAACTTGATCTGATGGTAACCTGAATAGGCGTCCAAGAAACTCAACAACTCGCATCTGGCTGTGGAGTCTATCACTTGATCAATCCGGGGCAAAGCAAACGGATCTTTGGGATAGGCTTTGTTGAGGCTGGTATAATCTATACACATGCGCCATTTCTTATTCTTCTTCAGTACAAGGATTGGGTTGGCAAGACATTCTGGAAAGAACACTTCCATAATGAAGCCGGCTGCCAGAAGCCGGGCTATCTCTTCACCAACAATTCTTCTCTTCTCCTCCGATAGTCAGCGGAGGGGCTGTTTGACTGGTTTTGCATCTGATCGGACATGTAGCTTGTGCTCGGCGAAATCCGTTGGAACACCCGACATGTCCTTTGGGGACCATGCAAAGATATCCCGATTCTCACGGAGGAAATTGATGAGCTCGCTTTCCTATTTGCTATCTAGATTTGTTCCTACAACGGTGAGCCTCTCCGGGTGCTCCGGGTCCAGAGGTATCTTCTTTGTTTCCTTGGCCGGCTGGAAGGAGCCCTGAGATTTTGACTCCTTGGGGTTGGGCGACAGGTCCGGCTGCTTGACGACCAGGGCCACAACCCGGTCAAGGATCTTTTTCTCAGCAACAATCATGAGGGACTCGGCCAGCCGACTGCTAGCTGCAGTGCAGTAGGAGGACTTCTTGTAGTCTCCGACTATGGTGATGATGCCCTTGGAGCTCGGCATCTTCATCTTGAGATAGGCATAGTGGGGCACGACCATGAACTTGGCCAGAGCAGGTCGGCCAAGTAAAGCGTGGTAAGGGCTCTCGAGATCCACTACTTCAAACCAAACGACTTCATGGCGGAAGTGGTGTTTGTCTCCGAAGAGAACGTCAATCTTGATCTTGCCGATTGATGAGCATGAGAGGCCGGGCACAATGCCATGGAAGACAGCCCGGCTGGGCAACAGCTGCTTTGCCTTGATATTCAACTTCTCCATTGTATCACGGTACAAGATGTTGATACTGCTTCCTCCATCGATCTGAACTCGGGAGAGACGAACAACCCGTCTCTCGGTTGCAAAGGTGGCATCCAATACCAAAGCGTAAGAACCCGGAGAGGGCATCTCCTCTGGGTTATCAGCTCGACTCCAATTGATGGGCTTTTCGGACCAGTGCATGAATTCTGGATCTTTGGAAGCGACAACATTGACCTCTTGGTGTTGCCGGCGCCGGTTGCGCTTGTTGTCAGCTTGGCTTGTAAAGACGATGTAGGTTGCATGCTCGTCAGAGAATTCATCTTGAATAGCTTCGACTGCTGGGCGGGCGGCTGGCTGTTGAGGAGTCGGAGGCGGCGGGCCAGCAGGCGGGGGAGGCAGCAGTCCTTCGCCCTTGGAGATTTGGGTGAGCTAATGGCACTTCCCAGTTGTGTGGTTGGACGGCTTCGCGCCGCTAGGGAACTTGCTGGGAGCATCAAGGGTTTGCTCGTAGGAGAAGGCAGGCTGCCAAGCCGGCCTACCGCCTTTCTGACGCTTGGGTATGGGATGCCCTTCTGGCTGCTGGTCTTCAACTGTTGCCAGTTGCCGGCTAGTGGAAGCCGGCGTCGGGGCCTTGCATTTGTTGTCATTCTGATGCGGGCGCTGGCTAGTGTTGCCAGCCAGTGTCTTGGGAGCCGGAGGGAGCACCTTTCCAGAGGTGTCCACCCGTAGCTCCGACTTCATCGAAGAGTCGTCCGTGGCATACTTGTCTGCTATGATCAGCAGCTCGTCGAGTGTAGCCGCCTTGTGACAGAGAAGCCGGTTCTTGAGGAGGGTGCCTTCTCGGCACCGGGCGGTGAAGTACTCTATGGCTTGCACCTCGTGCACCCCTTCGTAGGAGTTGCGGAGCTCGGCCGAGCGTGTCAGATAGTCGCGGCTGGACTTGGCCGGGCCTTGGACGCACAGGGAAAGTTGGCGGGGCTTGGGTGCTCGCTTGTACGTGCTGGTGAAGTTGCGGTTGAAAACCTCCGTGAAATCCAGCTAGCTGTTGATGCTATAGGGCTTGAGGCTGTTCAGCCAGGTGCGTGCCGTGCCTTGAACCATGAGGGGGACGTACTTCACGGTGACGTGCATGTTGCCATTTGCGATGCTGACTGCAGTGGAGTAGTCTATCAGCCAGTCTTCCAGCTTCACCAAGCCGTTGTATTTAGGTGTGTCTCTTGGAAGCGAGAACCCCTTGGGAAAGGGCTCGTCACAGATGCGGGGGCCAAAACAAGGCGGGCCAACATCATCTTCTTCTTCTAGCGCCAAGAATCGTGCCAGGTGGTCGATCCGGTGGCGGGCGTCGTTCTCGCCGACTCCTTCGTGGCGACCCAGCCGGTCGCCGAGTGTGGGATTCCCAACAGGTGGTGGAGAAGGATATTTCCGACTACGGGGCGGAGGAGGAGGCAGGTTGTCGCCTCGCTACTCCACAGCTCGTGGGCGGCCATCTTCGTCATGCTCGATGGTGAAGCGTGTCCGGCTGCGGCTAGCAGACGGCTCCTTATCTTTTCGCTCGCGGGTGCCGCCTGCTGTCAGCGTCCGGGAGGTTGCGCCATGCTCTCGGCGAGGGGGAGGAATCTCGGCGCGGGCACCGGCTTCTTGCCGTTATGCAGCCGCGTTGATGAGCTGCTGAACGCATCGCGTCATGCAGCATAGCTCGTCTCCATCCAAGCCTTCCAGCTCGTCTGCTGCCGCCTGAGCGGCACACAGATTCTCGAGCAGCGTGGCATAGACCGGACGGTTGGCTCCCAACATGCTGGCAATGGCCGCGCCACGCTTCTTGATAGCGCCAAGCCGGCTAGGCCCTCCGGCAGCCGACGTGCCAGAGGCGGCACGATCAACCTCATGTTGATAGGCTTCGGTGAGGCATCTCATGGTGGCTATCTTCTTGCTATTCTCGATGAGGGCGAGGCGGCGAGCCTCCAGCGTCTCGGCGTCGGCGTCTGCCGGAATGGGCACGGACAAGTCATGCAGCACTATCTGCAGAGTGTCGTGAGAGTTCTCGCCGGAGGCAGCGCCATGGCTGATGACTAGCATCTCGGTGATGGTGCTGCCGCCGCTGTCGGCGCGAGGGAGAGGGTTGTCGATTACCACCACGTTGGTGGGGAAAGCGTCGAGGGATGTCGTGTCGGAGTCGACATGCATCGGGTCGGTGGAGCTGATCGACTCTAGGTCGATGGTGAGCTCGCTGGATATGTCAAGCTTGCCAAGGAGGTCGATGAGGCAACTCTTGGAGCTGGTTGTGCCCCCGCCTGGCACGGGCTCGTCGGAGAGGCGGACCTCACCGAGAAGATCGGCGAGGTGGCTTGCTGCACAGGCAGCATCGACACCATGCATCTCATCGGGGCAAGTGGCATCGGGCGTGCCAGGCTGGCTACCTTTGCTAGGAAGGAACAAGGTTCTCGTCCAGAGCAGGTCTCCGGACAACGGTACACCTGGCCCCATGGTGAGCGCTAAATGTCGGGTGGTAGGTGCGACATATGCCAAAGGATGGCTAATCATAGTGGGAGCCAGTAGGACATTGCCGGTGCCTGGAAATGGGATAAGGCGAAGACTTGCACGCCGGCGAATCGTACCCAGGTTTGGGGCTCTCCTAGGAGATAACACCCCTAGTCCTGCTCTGCGGGGTCTCCGCATGATCACTAAATCAGTAAGTAGCTACAAGAGGCTCCTTGAGCTGTTTGCTAGAGGAAGAAGAAGGGCAAGGCTAGCTCTCCTCTTCTCTCTATATGGTGTGTGTGTTTCTCTCAGAGATCAACCCTTTGCATGGGTGCCCTGGGAGGTTTATATAGGCCTACCCCCCAGGGGTACAATGGTAATCTGGCTGGATGCTGGTCTAATACGTCTCCAACGTATCTACTTTTCCAAACACTTTTGCCCTTGTTTTGGACTCTAACTTGCATGATTTGAATGAAACTAACCCGGACTGACACTGTTTTCAGCAGAACTGCCATGATGTTGTTTTATGTGTAGAAAAGAAAAGTTCTTGGAATGACCTGCAAATCCACGGAGGCACTTTCTGGAATAATAAGAATTTCTGGGCGAAAGAAATACACCAGGGGGCCCAGGGCCTGTCCACGAGACAGGGAGGCGCCCCCCCTGTAGGGCGCGCCCCTATCTCGTGGCCCCCTGGACCTCCACCGACCTCAACTCCAACTCTATATCTTCCGTCTCACGGAGAAAAAAATCAGAGAGAAAGTTTCATTGCGTTTTACGACACGGAGCCGCCGCCAAGCCCTAATCTCTCTCGGGAGGGCTGATCTGGAGTCCGTTCGGGGCTCCGAAGAGGGGGATTTGCCGCCGTCGTCATCATAAACCATCCTCCATCACCAATTTCCTGATGCTCACCGCCGTGCGTGAGTAATTCCATCGTAGGCTTGCTGGACGGTGATGGGTTGGATGAGATTTACCATGTAATCAAGTTAGTTTTGTTAGGGTTTGATCCCTAGTATCCACTATGTTCTGAGATTGATGTTGCTATGACTTTGCTATGCTTAATGCTTGTCACTAGGGCCTGAGTGCCATGATTTCAGATTCGAACCTATTATGTTTTCATGAATATATGTGTGTTCTTCATCCTATCTTGTAAGTCTATAGTCACCTATTATGTGTTATGATCCGACAACCCCGAAGTGACAATAATCGGGATACTTCTCGGTGATGACCGTAGTTTGAGGAGTTCATGTATTCACCACGTGTTAATGCTTTGGTCCGGTTCTCTATTAAAAGGAGGCCTTAATATCCCTTAGTTTCCCCTAGGACCCCGCTGCCACGGGAGGATAGGACAAAAAATGGCATGCAAGTTCTTTTCCATAAGCACGTATGACTATTTACGGAATACATGCCTACATTACATTGATGAACTGGAGCTAGTTCTATATCACCCTATGTTATAACTATTGCATGAGGAATCGCATCCGGCGTAATTATCCATCACTTATCCATTGCCTACGAGCTTTTCATATATTGTTCTTCGCTTATTTACTTTTCTATTGCTACTATTACAACTACTACAAAAACCCAAAAACATTTATCTTTACTGTTGCTACTGTTACCATTACTATCATACCACTTTTGCTACTAAATACTTGCTGCAGATACTAAGTTATCCAGGTGTGGTTGAATTGACAACTCAACTGCTAATACTCAAGAATATTCTTTGGCTCCCCTTGTGTAGAATCAATAAATTTGGGCTGAATACTCTACCCTCAAAAGCTGTTGCGGTCGCCTATACTTGTGGGTTATCAAGACTAATTTCTGGCGCTGTTGTCGGGGAGGATAGCTCTATTCTCTGAGTCACTTGGGATTTATATCTGTTGATCACTATGAAGAACTTGAAAGACGCTATGACCAAGATTTTGCCCTCAACTACGAGGGGAGGTAAGGAACTGCCATCTAGCTCTGCACTATATTCTCCTGCCGTTATTAGTAGGCGTGCGACACCTAAACCTGCTATTGCTATGAATTCTGATATGTCACATGTTATTGATGATGCCACTTCTGCTATGCATGATGAAACTACTTCTGTGCGTGATACTACTTTGCTATTAGGTGAATCTCTAGATGAACAACTTGCTAGAGTTAGGGGGAATGAAAATATTGAAGAACCTATTATTGATGATAGTGATGATGAACGTTCCCCCAATGATTATGTATTACCTGTTGTTCCTAAGGGTTATGTTATGAATGAAGCAGCTGCTATGGAAATTCTTGCTTGCAATGATAGAAATGATCTTAAAAAATTATTAGCTAAATGGAAGCAACAGTCTCTTAATGCTAGAATGAAAACCGATCCTACTTTTGCTACTTCACCTATTTGTGTTACTGATAAGGATTATGAATTCTCTATTGATCCTGATATTATTACTTTAGTTGAATCCGATCCTTTTTATGGCCTTGAATCTGAAACTATTGTGGCACATCTTACCAAGTTGAATGATATAGCCACCCTGTTCACTCATGATGAGAAGTCTCGCTATTTATACATCCTTAAGATATTTCCGTTCTCATTAAAGGGTGATGCTAAGACTTGGTATAATTCTCTTGCTCCTGGTTGTGTGTGTAGTCCCCAGGATATGATTTATTACTTTTCTGCTAAATATTTTCCTGCTCATAAGAAACAAGCTGCCTTGCAGGAAATATATAATTTTGTGCAAATCAAAGAAGAGAGTCTCCCACAAGCTTGGGGGAGGCTTCTCCGGATACTTAATGCTTTGCCTGATCATCCTCTTAAGAAAAATGAAATACTTGATATCTTTTATAATGGACTAACCGATGCTTCCAAGGACCACTTGGATAGTTGTGCTGGTTGTGTTTTCAGGGAAAGAACAGTCGACGAAGCTAAAATATTATTGAATAATATGTTGACTAATGAAAATAATTGGACTCTTCCTGAGCCAGTTCCTGAAGTAATTCCTGAACTAATTGAGCCAACTCCTGAGTCTATTCCTAAACCCACTCCGAAGAAGAGATGTGTTTTATTTCTCAGTCCTGAAGATATGCAAGAGGCAAAGAAATCAATGAAAGAAAAAGGTATTAAAGCTGAAGATGTTAAGAATTTACCACCTATTGAAGAAATACATGGTCTTAATTTACCGCCTGAAGAACCACATTGTCTTGATAACCCGACACAGGTAGTAAAGGTAAATTCTCTCTATAGATATGATAAAGTTGAAATACCCTCTACTAAATTTCATAACCCATGCTTAGATGAATTTGATGACTTTATGGCTAGACAAGAAAGTTTTAATGCTTATGTAGGTAGAGAGTTAAAGAATAACGCTTTCGAGATAGGACGCGTAGGTGATAATCTGGCTAGAGTTAAAGATGAACTTCACCGCGTTAGCAAATATGCTTCTATGGTTGCTACTCAAGCTGAGCAAGTACTCAAAGCTCAAAATGATTTGCTTGGTGAATTGAATAATAAAAATGACTTTGCCGTTAGAGTGGCTACTAGAATTGGTAGAATGACTCAGGAACCTTTGTATCCTAAAGGCCACCCTAAAAGAATTGAACAAGATTCTTAGAATAATAATCTAGATGTTCCTAGTTCTTCTAAGAAGAAGAAAAGGAAGAATGATAGGACTTTGCAAACTTCTAGTGAACCTAATGTAGAAACACCTGAGAATCCTAATAATTTTCTATCTCTGATGCTGAAACACAATCCGGAGATGAACATGAACCTGATGATAATGCTAATAATGATGTTCATGTAGATGCTCAACCTAGTAATAACAATGATGTAGAGATTGAACCTGCTGTTGATCTTGATAACCCACAATCAAAGAATCAATGTTATGATAAGAGAGATTTTGTTGCTAGGAAGCACGGTAAAGAAAGAGAACCATGGGTTCAGAAACCCATGCCCTTTCCTCCTAAACCATCCAAGTCAAAGGATGATGAGGATTTTGAGCGCTTTGCTGAAATGATTAGACCTATTTTCTTACGTATGCGCTTAACTGATATGCTTAAGTAAATCCTTATGCTAAGTATATGAAGGATATCATCACAAATAAAAGAAAGATACCAGAAGCTGAAATTTCCACCATGCTTGCTACTTACACTTTTAAGGGTGGAATACCAAAGAAACTTGGAGATCCGGGTGTGCCAACTATACCATGCTCCATTAAAAGAAATTATGTTAGAACTGCTTTATGTGATCTTGGAGCCGGTGTTAGTGTTGTGCCTCTTTCTTTATATCGTAGACTTGAATTGAATAAGTTGACACCTACTGAAATATCTTTGCAAATGGCTGATAAATCAACTGCTATACCTGTCGGTATTTGTGAGGATGTGCCTGTTGTGGTTGCAAATGTCACTATCTTAACGGACTTTGTTATTCTTGATATTCCTGAGGACGATAGTATGTCTATTATCCTTGGTAGACCTTTTCTTAATACTGCAGGGGCTGTTATTGATTGCAACGAAGGCAATGTCACTTTTCATGTTAATGGCAATGAGCATACAGTACACTTTCCGAGGAAACAATCTCAAGTTCATAGCATCAATTCTATTGAAAAAGTTCCAACTATTATTTTTAGAGGTTTTGAATTTCCCCTACCTACCGTCAAGAAAAAGTAAGATATTATTATTGTTGGGGATTTTCATATCCCCGTTGAGGTAACTTAGTGTTATTCGAAATTTCTCCGGTTCCGTGTTATTCGGAATGAGTTTGTTAACAAGACTTGATCAACCTTGTTAGTGGGTTCATTTTGATGACCACGAGATGGATGAAACTAGAAGGCACAACCTTCTGTACCCTCTTTTTACTTTCTGGTTTTTAGAATAAATAAAGCAAAAATAGTATTATCCGTCTGTTTTCTGAATTATCCGTGCATTAAAAAAACAATCCGAAAATAAAAGTGCTCCAAATGCCCTGCAAATTAGTATGATTTTTTCTGAAATATTTGAGGATTTTAGGCACTTAAAACACTGCAGGAGGGGCAAGCACCAGGCCACCAGAGAGGAGGGCGCGCCCCCTGTCTCGTGGGCCCCTGGTGGCTCCCCTCCACTTATGCCAGCACCCACACACTTCATCTTCTACCCAAAAAAATCCCCATCCAGCTCAAGCACGAGTTCTAGCTCGTTTTGCTCCGATTTTCGATCTCTTAGCTCAAAGCTCAATTCACAAAACTGCTTTGGGAGATTGTTGCTTGGTATGTGACTCCTCCATTGGTCCAATTAGTTATTGTTCTAGTGCTTTATTCATTGCAAATTTTTGCTGCTTAGGTGACCATGTTCTTGAGCTTGCATGTTAAATTTTTGAGGTCCCAAGCAATTCCAATGCATGATATGGGCTCTAGGCACTTGTAGGAGTAGTTGCTATCAATCTTGTTTAGTCTTGTTCTCTTTTATTTTGAAGTTACTAAAATTTCAGAAATTTTCAGAAAAAGAAATATGCTTAGAAGAATGTACCAAGGAGGTTCCTCAGCAAAGAAAGGGCTAAGAATTGCTATACGTGAACAAGATGTTAATTTGCCAAGGGACACAACTGTACGGGCTTGTGAGTGGCCATCCGACGATTTTATGGTCGAAGCAGGCTTTAAGGAAGAATTTGACGCATATGTGCGTAATGCTGAGCTGGAGGACTTCTTACAAGATAAGTGTCTTCAATATTATCAATTGACCGATTCCTTTGTGCGGAGGTTCGAATATATTTCTGCGCGTAATTCTCCTAGTGTCATGTTTGATATTTATGATACATCTTACACCATGGACTTAGACGATTTTACAACTGCTTGCAAACTCCCGCAGCGGGGTCATATTAATGATCCTCACAAATCTGAATTTAGAGATTTTCTTGCTAGTATTACTGTGGGAGAATCTAGGGACATAACACAAGCTACCATAGGGAGCATTCATTTTTCTGCTATACATTATTTTGCTCTCTTTATTCGTAGATGTATTAACGGTAAGGATGAAGCATGTCACATGTGTGTACCTGATCTGAGTATCCTCAAGAGTGCGGTGTTCGGTTTTAAAGGTTATAACTTGGGGGCAATAGTTGCACGTAGGTTGCAGAATAATAGTAGAAAGGGAAATTTCTTTGGAGGAATTTATGCAACCCGTGTGGCTAATTTTCTTGGTATAGCTCCACGAGAAGGAGATATGATAATACCTCCTGTTTATTTGGATAAAGAAGCTATGTTTAGTCATCATTTTCTTGAGAGGAATGAAAAATTCCTCCATTATCGACTAATCTATGATAGACGCAACGTCGTCCCTATTACTCTTCCTACTCCCTACCTTTTTGATTATCAGGCAAAAGGAAGATATGTTATCACCAGGGAAGAAGCAGCTGATTACGAGAGGGGAATGGAGGCAGCTCACCAACACGCTGCTGCCCAGGAGGCGGTCGCCTATGCATCTCAGTACTACCCCAGTTTCACTTATGGATATCAGCCAGGCGGTCATTGGTACTAAACCAACTTAGGCCAAAAGCCTAAGCTTGGGGGAGTACGTATTTCTCACCGATTTTACATTCATGTTCACACACTAGTCGTCGATGCTCATACTCTTTCATTGTATTATTCATGCTAGTTTAAATTCCTTTTTCTAGTTTTCTTCTTGTGTGTTTGATAAACCTTCAGAAAAAAATTAGTTAGTTTAATTTCCTTGCCTGTAGTAGGAATTAAAATGAAAACCCAAAAAGATTTCTCGTTCTTCTTTTAGTTGTTGGGAGCTCTCCCATGTAAATAGTTTTATTTTCTTTTCTTTCCTTTGGGGGTTGAGAAGACCATATTGAAAATGCTTAGTGGCTCTTATATGCATGATTGTTTATTTAATTTAGAGCCCATATTACTTGTCTTCTCTCTTGAGTTGAATGCTTGCAGATTCCAGCTTAGTCCAATGCACGTACACTCTTATTATTATACACATCGTTCGGTCGTGCGAGTGAAAGGCAATAATGACGATATATGATGGACTTATAGGGATGAGAAAAGCTGGTATGAACTCGACCTCTCTTGTTTTTGTAAATATGATGAGTTCATCGTTCCCGAGTCAGCTATTATGAAGTAAACATATTTTCAATGACATTTAGAGATTATAGTTACTTGTGCCATGCTTGATTAGCTATGAGTTATAATGGTTTACCTTGCGTGCCAACATGCTATTAGAATGATTATGATGTGGTATGATGGGATGGAATCCTCCTTTGAATGAATCGAGTGACTCGACTTGGCACATGTTCACGCATGTAGTTGAATCAAATCAACATAGCCTTCACGATATTTATGTTCATGGTGGATTATATCCTACTCATGCTTATACTCGGTGTGAATTGATTTTATTGCATGCTTACGACTGTTGTCGCTCTCTTAGTTGGTCACTTCCCAGTCTTTTGCTAGCCTTCACCTGTACTAAGCGGGAATACTGCTTGTGCTTCCAAACTCCTTAAACCCCAAAGTTGTTCCATATGAGTCCACTATACCTACCTATATGCGGTATCTACCTGCCGTTCCAAGTAAATTTGTATGTGCCAAACGCCAAACCTTCAAATGAAATTATGTTTTGTATGCTCGAGCAGCTCATGTTACAACTAGGGCTGCCTATATCTTCCATGCTAGGTGGGTTATTCTCAAGAGGAGTGGACTCCGCTCCTCATTCACGAGAAAGGGCCGATAACCGGGATGCCCAGTCCCATGATCCAAAAGATCAAAGCAAATCAAAATAATTAAACAAAACTCCCCCATGGCTGTTGTATGTTGGAGGCACTCGTTGTTTCGAGCAAGCCATGGATTGATGCTTGTTGGTGGTTGGGGGAGTATAAACCTTTATCATTCTGTTTGGAACTGCCTATAATGCATGTAGTATGGAAGATACAGCCATCTCCTAGTTGTTGCGTTGACAGCGAAAGTATGCCACTCAAAATGTTATTCAATCTCTATTTTAAAGTCGAGCTCTGGCACCTCTACAAATCCCCGATTCCCTCTGCGAAGGGCCTATCTATTTACTTTTATGTTGAGTCATCACCTTCTTATTAAAAGCACCCGCTGGAGAGCACACTCTCATTTGCGTTCATTATTATTGGTTCATATTGTGTATGACTTGACTGGATCTCTTTTACCATGAATTACATTGTTTAGTCAGTCCTTGATCTTTAAAGGTGCTCTGCATTTATGTTTTGCGATTTCAGAAAGGGCTAGCGAGATACCATTTTGTTATACCATGTTATGATTGTTTTGAGAAAGTGTTGTCATCCGAGTTCTATTATTATTGCTCGCTAGCTGATTATGCTATTGACATGAGTAATTGTGAGACCCAAGTGTTATTGTGAGTATGGTTAGTTCATAATATTTGTTGAAACTTGAATGCTGGCTTTTCATGTTTACAACAACAAGAGCAAACAGAGTTTGTAAAAGTTTTTCTTTATCACTTTCAGTTTATCAACTGAATTGCTTGAGGACAAGCAAAGGTTTAAGCTTGGGGGAGTTGATACGTCTCCAACGTATCTACTTTTCCAAACACTTTTGCCCTTGTTTTGGACTCTAACTTGCACGATTTGAATGAAACTAACCCGGACTGACGCTGTTTTCAGCAGAACTGCCATGATGTTGTTTTATGTGTACAAAAGAAAAGTTCTCGGAATGACCTGCAAATCCACGGAGGCACTTTTTGGAATTGATAAGAATTTCTGGGTGAAAGAAATACACCAGGGGGCCCAGGGCCTGTCCACGAGACAGGAGGTGCCCCCCCTGTAGGGCGCGCCCCCTATCTCGTGGGCCCCCTGGACCTTCACCGACCTCAACTCCAACTCTATATCTTCCGTCTCGCGGAGAAAAAAATTAGAGAGAAAGTTTCATCGCGTTTTACGACACGGAGCCGCCGCCAAGCCCTAATCTCTCTCGGGAGGGCTGATCTGGAGTTCGTTCGGGGCTCCGGAGAGGGGGATTCGCCGCCGTCGTCATCATCAACCATCCTCCATCACCAATTTCATGATGCTCACCGCCGTGCGTGGGTAATTCCATCGTAGGCTTGCTGGACGGTGATGGGTTGGATGAGATTTACCATGTAATCAAGTTAGTTTTGTTAGGGTTTGATCCCTAGTATCCACTATGTTCTGAGATTGATGTTGCTATGACTTTGCTATGCTTAATGCTTGTCACTAGGGCCCGAGTGCCATGATTTCAGATCTGAACCTATTATGTTTTCATGAATATATGTGTGTTCTTCATCCTATCTTGCAAGTCTATAGTCACCTAATATGTGTTATGATATGACAACCCCGAAGTGACAATAATTGGGATACTTCTCGGTGATGACCGTAGTTTGAGGAATTCATGTATTCACCACGTGTTAATGCTTTGGTCCGGTTCTCTATTAAAAGGAGGCCTTAATATCCCTTAGTTTCCTCTAGGACCCCGCTGCCACGGGAGGGTAGGACAAAAGATGTCATGCAAGTTCTTTTCCATAAGCACGTATGACTATTTACGGAATACATGCCTACATTACATTGATGAACTGGAGCTAGTTCTATATCACCCTATGTTATAACTATTGCATGAGGAATCGCAACCGGCATAATTATCCATCACTGATCCATTGCCTACGAGCTTTTCATATATTGTTCTTCGCTTATTTACTTTTCCGTTGCTACTGTTACAACTACTACAAAAACCCAAAAACATTTTTACTGTTGCTACTGTTACCATTACTATCATACCACTTTTGCTACTAAATACTTGCTGCAGATACTAAGTTATCCAGGTGTGGTTGAATTGACAACTCAACTGCTAATACTCAAGAATATTATGGCTCCCCTTGTGTCGAATCAATAAATTTGGGTTGAATACTCTACCCTCGAAAGCTGTTGCGATCCCCTATACTTGTGGGTTATCAGGGTCCAGGCTGTCAGTCTATATGGGTGCGGGCTTCTCCGCCGGCCGCTGGGGCCCACCGACTGATGGGTCCCGCCGGCTGCCGGCTTCTTGGTCGACAGGCTGGGCCCACCGCTTGGGGGCCTTGTCGGCGGCTCATTACTATAGCCTCGCCCTAGATGATTTTGGATTTATCAGGGCAAGCATGGCTATAGTACCGCTGCCTGGCGGACGCTTACTATAGCCTTACCCCGTCTCATCTACTTGATGGTGCATAAACTTCCAGGGCTAGGGTTGGCCGGCTGGATGGGAGCCGTCCTTCCCTCGGGCCGACTGGATGGGTCTCGCCGCCTTCTGGTGGCTCGCTGATAGGTAGGGCCCGCCGCCTGCGGGCCATATCGACAGCATGTCATGGGGGCATGGCGGCTCTGCCATGGATGATGTCACGGCCAACATGGCAACAGTGCCACGCCGGGCGGGGGATGGCCGCCTGCTTCGGGATTTGGGGGTGGCAGGCTTCATCGTAGCCACGCCCCGTCTTATCGCCATTATGTGGGTGCAGACTTTGAGGGCACATGGTGCAGGCCGCCTGCAAGAGGGCGGCCACTCTGGTGGCCGCCTACTAGGAGTCGACCTACTTTGAGGAAGTTTGTGGTGCCTTGCCGCCTTCGAGTAGCCGGCAAGGGATCAGCCGGCCACTAGAAGGCGGTCCTTCGTCTCGAATGTTTGAGGGCGCAGTCGGCCGATGTTTTTGAAGAGCCACGGGGAGCCCGTTAGGCTACCCGTGGTCATTTACTCCGACACAAAGTAATTGAGCACAACATGAACCAGCGGCAATGTATTCCGCTTCGGTGGTGGATAAGGATACCGAGTTTTGTTTCTTGGAGGACCAAGACACAAGAGATCTACCAAGAAATTGATAAGTACCCGAAGTGGACTTTCTATCAACCTTGTCACCGGCATAGTCTGAGTTGGAGTAGCCAACAAGATCAAAAGAAGACCTCTTAGGATACCAAATGCCAAAATTTGGTGTATGTATTAAGTATCTCACTATCCTTTTCATAGCCTTAAGATGAGATTCTTTGGGGGCTGCTTGATATCGTGCACACATGCACACACTTAGCATGATATTGGGACGGGATGCACATAGATATAATAATGAACCAATCATAGAGCGGTAAACCTTTTGGTCAACCGGTTCGCCATCCTTTGTAAATTCAAGATGTCCACTAGTAGGCATGGGGGTATTCATACCTTTGCATTCTGGCATGTTAAACTTCTTGAATAAGTCCTTGGTATACTTCATTTGAGAGATAAAGGTTCCCTCCTTAGTTTGCTTAATTTGCAAACCAAGAAAGAACTTGAGTTCACTCATCATAGACATCTCAAAATTCTCTGACATAAGCTTCCCAAACTTCTCACTAAAATGAGGGTTAGTTGATCCAAATATGATATCATGAACATAAATTTGGCACACAAATAATTCTCCATTAACCCTTTTAGTGAAGAGTGTAGAATCAATTTTACCAATTTCAAACCCTTTATCAAGAAGAAACTTAGTCAAGCATTTATACCAAGCTCTAAGAGCTTGCTTAAGACCATAAAGAGCTTTGTGAAGTTTGTAAACATGATTGGGTTTCTTAGGATTAACAAAGTCGGGTGGTTGTTTAACATGAACTTCCTCCTCAATTTCACCTTTGAGAAAAGCACTTTTGATGTCCATTTGATATAAGGTAATGTCATGATGATTAGCATAGGCAAGTAAGATGCGAATGGACTCAAGTCTAGCAACGGGGGCATAAGTCTCACCATAGTCCATACCTTCGACTTGAGTGTAGCCTTAAGCAACGAGACGAGTCTTGTTGTGTACAACTTTTCCATCTTCATCTTGCTTGTTCCGAAATACCCATTTGGTTCCAACGACATTGTGCTTCTCATCGGACTTCTCAACCAATATCCATACTTGGTTCCTCTCAAAGTTGTGTAGCTCTTCGTGCATGGCATTTATCCAGTCCGGATCTTCCAATGCTTCTTCAACCTTCATAGGTCCAATGCTAGAAATGAATGAGTAATATTCACAAAAGTTAACGAAACGAGTTTTAGAGCGAGTAATTCTCCCGGTTTGAATGTCATCAAAGATTTGTTCGACGAGATGATCTCTTGAGACTCTTGCTCGAACTCGTGATAGATTTTGTTTGGGTCGGGGAGGACCATCCTCTTCATTGTCTTGTTCTTCTTCTTGTCTTTCTTCATTGTCGTTGGCGTGATCCTTCTCCCGTGGAGGTGGAGAAGGAGGTCATCGAGGTTCAGCTTGTTGTACATCCTCGTTCTCATCGTCTTGATGTGTCCCACTTGTGGATGCCTCCAAGTCAACTTGTGGTTCACCTTGGCGTGAGGTTGAGGCTTCCACTTGGACAGACAAGGTGCTCTCCATCACCTCCGTTGGGTGAATCTTGCCGACAGACAAGTCTTGAATTGCTTCCAAAGGATCTTTGTCACCTACATCAATTGACAATTTCTCTACTTGCGATCCGTTAGATTCATCAAACTTCACATCTACCGTCTCTTCAACCTTTCGGGTGAAATTGTTGTAGACACGGTAAGTGTGAGAGTTTGAGCCATAACCGAGTAGGAAACCTTCACGAGACTTAGGAGCAAATTTCTAACAACGGTGCTTGTCAAGAATGTAACACTTTGACCGAATACCTGAAAGTATACAACTTGGGGTTTGTTACTGTAAGTGCATCTAGTGCCACCCCTAGTTGGTTTTGGAGTATTGACGACAAACTTGGTTGAGGGACTAATGTGTTTGTGAGAATTGCAGGATAACACAGGTAGTAGTCCCATATTGATTCGGTTTACCTACCAGAGATGACCCCTAAAAATGTGTGAAGACATTGAATACAATGGTGGTCTGTGAAGATATTCACATTCAAGACTATGACTAAAGAAGACATCGCATGAAGACTATGGAGTGCGAAGACATAGTTGTTTCTTAGTTTCCTTTTCTTCTTTGTCGAGTCATAGGAACCACCGTACTGTTAAGTGGGGTCCAAGTGAACAAAGTCAGAGTGACTGAAGTGATGCTCAACCAAATCCTATGTCTTCGAGCAAAGACAATGAGAGAAAATCTTATCGAGAGCCGGATGAGTCAGCTTTGCTTGTAGCCCAAGCTAAGCTGCCGCGTGTGTTCAAAATCTGACCGTTGGACATGTGTCAGTTCCTTAGTGAACCAGGGTCATTTTGGACAAATCAGGCCGGGTTGCCTCCTAGCTATAAATAGCCCACCCCCTACACCATAAGTTGGTGGCTGGTCAGTTTAGTGCACAGATTTTGTCGTTTGAGAGCAACCCACCTCCGAAGCATTTGAGAGAGAAATCTTTGCGAGGACAAAGCCCAAAACACCCAGAGCCAAAGAGTGTTAGGCATCACTGAAGTATTTTTGTCCACGTGATCTGAAGGCTTATTACACTTGAGGATTGTGAATCCTCTAGAAACTAGAGGAGTCGCGTTTTAAGATCCAAGAGCCATTGTGGATTGCCGGTGACCAAAGTCTGTGAAGGTTTGGAAGTCTCCCGTGAAGACTTACCAGAGTGATTGGGCGAGGACTAAGTGTTCCTATCTCAAGGGGAATAAGGTGAAGACGCGGTCTTCTGAGATGAATCTCAGCCTCCCTAACCAGACGTACAGTTGTCACAGCAACTGGAACTGGTCCAACAAATCCCTTGTCCTCTGCGAGCAACTGGTTCTATCCTTGCTCTCTCTCTCTCTCTCTCTCTCTCTCTCTCTTTACTTATAGTTTGTCTTCGTGAAGTCTTTGCCCATTTGCCTGATCTGATTGACTTCACTATGTGAAGACCACTTACTGTTTGGCTTCATACTATCTTCCATCTTGATCCATACTACCTAGCTGCCGATAGTCTTCGTGCTTTCACTACATTGCTTACTTGACTATGGCTTGTCTAGTGTAGTCTACCTTCCACTGCATATCAATAGGTTCATTTCTATTGTTTGTCTTCAAAGCACCCATGTTTTGAAGACTTTCATAAAAATCGCCTATTCACCCCCCTCTAGTCGAATACTAGCACTTTCAATTGGTACCAGAGCAAGGTGCTCCCTTGTTTTGTGTGATTCGATTTAACCACATGGAGTTTAGCTATGTCGACTGTAGGAATAATCAAGGTCTCCGCTGCGTGCCCTATCTTCGATGGCACTGATTACCCCTACTGGAAGAATAAGATGTGTATGCATCTTGAAGCCATTGACGTCGATCTCTGGTATGTCATCAATAACGGCGTTCCCAAGGCCGGTGAAGGTGTTACTCCTGCTGATGTCAAGAGGTTCATCCAAATGGACTCACCTGCCAAGAATATCATCTGTGGTCATCTGACCAAAGGGCAGTATGGTCGTGTGAGTGCTCTAGAAACTACGAAGCTAGTCTGGGACTGGCTCTCCAAGGTCAACAAAGGCGTCTCAACACAGAGAGATTCAAGGATCAGTGTTCTTCGCAATCTCTTCAACCGCTTCAAGAGAAATGACAATGAGAATGTCCAGCTCACATTTGATCGCCTCACTGATATCACAAATGAGCTTCATGCAGTTGGCTCCACTGAGATCACCAAGCACGAAATCGTCAAGACACTGCTAAGATCACTTGACAACTCATTTGATACCCTGGCCCTGATGATTCAAGAACGTCCTGACTACAAGACTCTAGATCCGTCTGACATACTTGAGAGACTCAACACACATGAGTTCCAGCTATCTGAGAAAAGAGATATATATGGTCCCAACTATGGCCGAACTCGCGCTTTGAAGGCAAAGGTTGTTTCCTCATCTGAAGAAGAATATGACTGTAGTTCTAGTGATCCTGAAGATATTGGAAAGGACCTTGCTATGCTAGTGAAGAAGTTCCAGAAGTTCGCCAAGAAGAAAGACTTCAGAAAGTGTTCAAGATCCAGCTCTAGAAACGATGAAGCTTCATCACGTGATCCCAAGAAGAGAACCTGTCACAAGTGCAAGAAACCTGGTCACTACATCTCTGAGTGTCCATAGTGGGACAATGAGAGAAAGAAGAAGAAGAAGAGTAAGGAATATGATTCTGATGACAAGAGGAAGAAGGAATCCTCAAAGTCTTCTTCCAAGTCTTCGTCAAAGTCTTCATCACAGAGCTCATCAAGCATGGATCGTGCTTTTGTTGGCAAGGAGATGGATTCAGAGGAGGAGTCTGCATCTGAGGAGGCAGAGGTGGAGTCTGAAGAGGAATCTGATTCTGGAGTAGCAAGCCTAGCTCTAGCTTCTGCATATGTCACCAAGTCTATCTTCAACACTGAAGACAATGGCCTCATCAACAACGCTGATGCCAAGAATGAGGATGACTCTGCTCCCACCTTCTAATCCATGGCATGTGGTGCCAAGGTAAATTCACGCGATGCTTACTTTCAAACATCAAGTGAAGATGACTCTGAATATGAATCTAAACCTAGCTACAAAACACTTGCTAAAATTGCAACTGAACAACAGAATGCTATGGAACATATTCAAAAGTTGTTAGACCAAAGCGATGACCTGTTGGATGCGAAAATGACCCAAACTTGGTCCTTAATTGAAGATATTAAAAATCTTCATGTTAGGTACGAGGAACTTGAAAGTCGTCATGAAACACTCTCAACTTCTCATGAAAAGCCCTCCTATGATTATCTTCAAAGGAAGCAAGAGCTTGAGAAATTGAGATCGGCTCATGAAGTTCTTCAAAAGAAGAATGAGTCACTCCGTTCTCAACAGATCAGTTCCGCTCAGGAAGGATTTGAACCACCATGTCTAAAATGTCTTGAGTGTGATAATGATGTATGTGTTGCTGAATGTTCAACTATTGCTACTGGTGCAATATCCTCAACTACTAATGTGGTAACTAACCCCTCTGCTGAGGATACCACTACTGAAAGGACATGCGATACCTCCATGTGTGGTTTTGGTAATTGATGACACTCTCTATGGACTAATGGTTGCATTGAGTTATATTTGAAGGATTTGTCCATAGGCTCTTCTTGAAGTCCATGTGTTGGTTTCAAGGAGTTTATGTGTTGACCAAGGTGCTATTAAGGAATTATCCAAAGATTGGTTATGTGAAGTGTTGTGCTTATTGCAAGCATGTCTTGAAGAAGAAGATTGTGTGATCATTCATGTTTACCTTCAAGACATCATCCAAATGAAGAGAGTTGGAAAGATTCAAGGTTGATCAAGACTAAGTCAAGAGTGAATCAAGTTGATCAGCTCACAAAGCATAGAAGATGTACTGAGAGGGATCAAGTGATCCCATGGTATGGTTAGCATTGTCCATTGTGCTTTGTGTACTAAGCCATGGTCTATGTGAGAGTTCTATGTGGGGTTAGGTACGTGTTCATGGGCTTGCGTCAAAAGGAAGATATCACTCAACCCATGGAGAGGAAACATCAAATGGTGATCATCATCAAGATTTTCGTGTGCAAGTTTAAATGGAGCATCACGAAGAGATCAAATGCTTGAAGCTTGCCATCCATTTTGGTGTCAATGGACTTGTGAAGATGCGCCGAAGAGTGGCTCACCCATAGTGGAGTATGGGGGAGCAATCATCTAGTCTTCATCGACCCAACGCAATCAAGAAAGGTGGTCCATCTTGAGGAGGACAAGTTCGTCATCATCTAGCTCAAGTGGACCATGTGCAAGGCAAAGGTTTGCCCTTGATAGGTTTTCTATTTTACCGGTCTCATGGTGGTAGTTGGGAGACTGGGTTTTAGGATTGATTGCCATACTATCAAGGGGGGCTCTCGATGGGTAGCTATATCATATCATTAGTAGAGAGCTCAAACCATTGCATCCTTGCATCATATTTCTTGGTACTTGTTTGGTTCTCTTAGTGAGTTTTGGAGCTTATGGTCATCTAGATGACAAGCTAGAGTTCATCGAAAATGGAGTTCACATGCATCTTCTATGATGTTTCCGATGTTGGAGGTTCTACCGGTTCTTCTTTGTTGGAGGTCACTATTTTGATGCTACTCGTTGTCTTGTATCCAACAAGCTTGAGTTTGCTCAATTCGGAGCTCATTTGCAGAAGTTGTGGCAATTTTGGTTTTCCTTGGAGTTTATTTGTTTTCGTGGAAGTGGCACTTGGGAGGAGTCAGCGGCAGTACCGCCAAGCCTGAGCGGCAGTACCGCTGACAGCCTCAAGCGGTAGTACCGCTGTTCTCATCGGTAGTACCGCTCATGGCCATCAGTGGTAGTACTGCTCCTGTTCTGCGCAGGTACCGCCTCGATTCGAGGGCGTCGCCTCTCGTGTCAGGTTGGGCGGTAGTAGGAGCGGCAGTAGGCGTGGTACTACCGCTCTCGAGCGGTAGTACCGCTCTACCTCTGCTACTATTATTGCTCGGGGGCCTCCTCCTCCTTGCCCCTTCTTTCCAGCCTTTGTGCAAAGCTCCAGCGGTACTACCGCTGGGCCTAGCGGTAGTACCGCTGCCTAGTGCGGTAGTACCGCTCGTGCGCGGACTGAGCACTTAACGGTTGGATTCGGGATCTCCTATAAAAGGGGGTCTTCTTCCCCATTCAACCTTATCCTTTGAGCTTGTGTTCTTCCCCCATTGTTGACCTTCTCCGAGCTTGCTATCTCTCAATCCCTCCATGGATTCTTGCTAGTTTTGGGGGGAAAAGATAGAGGAGATCTAGATCCACATTTCCACCAATCACTTTCTCCTCTATGTGAGGGGAACCCCTTGGATCTAGATCTTGGAGTTCTTGGTGTTCTCCTTCTTGTTCTTCCTCTCATTTTCCTCCCTAGCATTAGTTGCTTTGGTGGGATTTGGGAGAGAAGGAATTGGGCACTCCGTGTGCCCTTGCCATTGCATTTGGTGCATCAGTTTGAGTTCTCCATGGTGATACGTGGAAGTTACAAGTTGAGAAGCTTATTACTCTTGGGTGCTTGGTACCCTTGAGCTTGTTACTCTTGGGTGTTTGGGCACCCTAGAGCTTGTTCCTCTTGGGTGCCTTGGCGCCCTAGATGGTTTGTGTTGTTCGGAGCTCAATCATTGTGGTGTAAAGCTCCGGGCAAGCGTCGGGGTCTCCAATTAGGTTGTGGAGATTGCCCCGAGCAATTTGACGGGTACCGGTGATCGCCCCCAAGGGTTTCAAGTGTACGGGTTTGGTGACCGCCCCCAAGGGTCGCCATTTGTGCGGGTTCGGTGACCACCCTCAAGGGCCCCTTAGTGGAATCACATCATCTTGCATTGTGCGAGGGCGTGAGGAGATTACGGTGGCCCTAATGGCTTCTTGGGGAGTATTGTGCCTCCACACCGCTCCAAACGGAGATTAGTATCCGCAAGGGTGTGAACTTCGGGATACATCATCGTCTCCGCGTGCCTCGGTTATCTCTTACCCGAGCCCTTTGCTTATGCTCTTTACTTTGTGGTAGCCATATTGTTTCTTGTCATATATCTTGCTATCACTTAGTTGTTTATCTTGCTGAGCTTAAGTTGTTGGTGCACATAGGTGAGCCTAGTTGTCGTAGGTTTTGTGCTTGACAAATTAATCTCTAGGTTTATTCCGCATTTGTTCAAGCCTAAACCGTAATTATTTTAAAGCGCCCATTCACCCCCCCTCTAGGCGACATCCACGATCTTTCAACTACTATTGCTGATGAGAATGCCAGGTTGAAGACATTACTTGAGACAGGAATGTACAAAAGTCTCGAAGGCATCAGACACTATGTGATGTCCTCAAAAAGCAGATTCTGAACCGAAACCGTAGGAAAGAGGGTGTTAGGTTCGAGAGGAAAATGAATGTTGATGGTTCTTACTAGATGCCTGAGCAGTACCCCAAAACCACATGGGTTGATGCTAAGGGACCTTCAGTGGACCCATCTACCTTATCTGGCTTCTCTTGTGCCAACCCAATTATCATTGATGAATCGTTTGATGCAAACTATAAACTGTTCAGGAATCAGAATGCTGAAGTGTTTGCCAGGTACATTGGTACTAACTGCAGGAATGGACCGCCTCTTAAGAAGATCTGGGTACCCAAAAGTTGTATTGAAAGTCTTCCCATGAATGTCATCATGACACCACCCGAGAAGAAGACAAATCCCGGACCAAAGGCTTCATATGGTCCAAAGGCTTCATACAGACAGAGGACTCACCTGAGTCACCCTAACGCAAATGTTTTGCAGGGAAACCTTACTCATACTTTTGAATATGAGCGTGTTTCGTCAAACCGCTATGTTCATAAGTCCAAGAACTTTTCTGCTTATTCTTATGAGTATTACTAACCTCCTGCAAGGCTACTTTCTTGGGCTCCAAAGCCGAAGTTCTCAGATGCTACACTTGGACTCATTGCTTCTAAGCCACCCCTGAAGATGTGTGTGGTTAAGAAAACTTAACTCTCTTTTTGGAGGGTAAGATATCCAGCCGGAAATCAAAGGCGTCTGATGCTTATGCTGGGGACCTTAAACATCTTGTGGGATGCAAGATAAAATGTCCAAATGGTCTTACTATGTATTTCGCCCCAGGATTCCTTGACAATCATCCTATTTATCCTAACCAAGATCTGAACTTTCATGTTCCTCTAGTTCGTCAAATGTTTCTGCTTCACAACTCTCCTGGTGAAGCCTATCCCCCAAACTGTACTGTAGGGTATGACACCAAAGGCTTCAGAAGGGATTATGGATAGTGGCTGCACCAACCATATGACTGGTGACCGAAGTCTTCTGATGGATTCAACTCTACGCCCGTCTGACAAAAGTCACATCACATTTGCTGACACTAGTAAAAGCAAGGTATTGGGTCTGGGTAGAGTTGCAATCTCAAAGGATCAGCACATGGATAAAGTGATGCTTGTTGAATACCTTGGTTTCAACTTAATGTCTGTCTCAATGCTTTGTGATTTGAACATGATTGTGATTTTTGGAAAATATTGTTGCCTTGTGCTTATGGAATCTGACAAGTCTCTAGTCTTTGAAGGGTATCAAAAAGATGATCTGTATATGCTAGATTTCTTAGCAGGACCACAGTTGGTTGTATGTCTTCTAGTAAAAGCTTCAGAGTGCTGGCTCTGGCATCGAAGGCTAGGATATCCTGGCTTGAGGAACTTGTACACTCTCGCGAAGAAGAAGAATGTTGTGGGGCGTCAAGTTCAAGAAGGATCATTTGTATGGTGCTTGTGAAGCCGAGAAGATGACTAGGGCCAAGCATCCCTCGAAGACAATCGTGATGACATCACAACCCTTCGAGCTGCTTCACATGGACTTATTCGGCCTACTCATTACTCTACTCTTACTACCACTGCTTGTCTCTACGGCTTCGTCATTGTTGATGATTACTCAAGATATACATGGGTGCATATAATCCTGTACAAGACTAAAGTGCAGGATGTCTTCAGACGATTCCCCAACCATGCCATGACGAACTATGGCATCAAGATCAAGCACATCAGAAGTGACAATGGCACAGAAGTCAAGAACACCGGCCTCGACACTTATCTTGATACACTGGGCATCACTCATGAGTTTTCAGCTCCTTACACACCTCAGCAGAATGGCATCATGGAGCGGAAGAACAGAACCCTCATTGAGATGGCTCAGACGATGCTTGATGAGTACAAGACTCCAAGGAAGTTCTGGCCTAAAGTTATTGATACTGCATGCCATGTCATCAACCATGTTTATCTTCACAAGATTCTAAAGAAGACATCATATGAGATGCTAACTGGTAAGAAGCAAAACGTCAGTTACTTCAGAGTATTTGGTGCTAGGTGCTGGATCAAGGATCCACATCACACTTCAAAATTTGCACCAAAAGCACATGAAGGTCTTGGATACGGAAAGGATTCGCACTCCTATAGAGTCTTCAACCTCTTTCACTATAAAGTGGTTGAAACTGTGGATGTGCGGTTCGATGAGACTAACGGCTCGCAAAGAGAGCACCTGCCAAATGTGTTAGATGAAGTCCCTCCTAGTGAATCTATCAAGCTCATGGGTATTGCAGAAATCATACCTTCAGAAGCTCATGCTGAAGAAGAAATCATCATTGCACCAAATCAACCCGAAGACAATGCTCAGCCTGAAGTCAATGCTGAAACTGAAGACAATGATCCGCAAGGGCGAAATCTTCATCCAGTTCATCCTCGTGTTGCAAATGAAGTATAGTTGAGAAGACAATTGATAGCATCAATGCACCTGGTCCACTCACTCGTTCATGAGCAACACAACTAGCAAATTTCTGTGGGCACTTTGCATTTGTCTCTATATCTGAACCCAAGAAAGTTGTTGAATTCTTTATGGAACCTGAATGGATTCGAGCTATGCAAGAAGAGCTTCATCAGTTCGAGCTAAACAATGTATGGGAACTGGTCAAGCGTCTTGATCCTCGCAAGCATAATATAATTGGCACCAAATGGATCTATATCAACAAACAAGATGAGCATGGTCAAGTTGTTAGGAACAAGGCTTGTTTAGTTTCTCAAGGTTACACTCAAGTAGAAGGAATTGCCTTCGATGAAACATTTGCTCCTGTGGAAAGGGTTGAAGCCATTCGCATACTGCTAGCCTATGTCAACCATCACAACATCCTTCTGTACAAAATGGATGTGGAGAGTGCCTTCCTCAATGGCAAGATTGAAGAAGAAGTGTATGTTGCACAACCACCTAGGTTTGAAGATCCAAAACATCCTGATATGGTATACAAGCTCAACAAGGCACTATATGGCCTCAAACAAGCTCCTCGCACTTGGTATGTGAGGGAGTCCTGGATAAGGGGGTATCCGGACAGCCGGACTATATTCATCGTCTGGACTATAGAAGCGTCAAGATACAAGACTCAAGACTTCGGCTCGTGTCCGGATGGGACTCTCCTTTGCATGGAAGACAAGCTCGGCGATCCGGATAGTATGTTTCCTTCCTTGTAACCGACTCCATGTAAACTCTAGCTCTCCGGTGTCTATATAAACCGGAGAGGATGGTCCTTAGAAGGCTGATCACAATTACAATCATACCATCATAGGCTAGCTCTTAGGGTTTAGCCTCTACGATCTCATGGTAGATCTACTCTTGTACTACACATATCTTCAATATTAATCAAGTAGGAAGTAGGGTTTTACCTCCATCGAGAGTGCCCGAACCTGCGTAAACATTGTGTCCCTTGCTTCCTGTTACCATCAGCCTAAGACGCACAGATCGGGACCCCCTACCCGAGATCCGCCGGTTTTGACACCGACATTGGTGCTTTCATTGAGAGTTCCTCTGTGTCGTCGCTTCGAGGCTTGATGGCGTATTTAATCGTCAATAACACGGTCCAGGGTGAGACTTTTCACCCCGGATAGATCTTTGTGTTTGGTGGCTTTGCACTGCGGGCCAATTCGCTTGGCCAATTGGAGCAGATCGATAGCTTCGCCCCTGGCCACCAGATCAGATTCGGAACTTGAACTACACGGCAGATGTCCGCGGAGACTTGATCTTCGACGGATTCGAGCCTGCGCTAGGAACACCGGACAGTCATGACGAGCACAGCCTAGACCTGCTGTCGGACAATGCTTGGGACATCATCCCCGAAGCAGCCCCGGATCTACATCCAGGGCAGGTTGCGTTGCCTATGGACGGAGGGCTGGACCCCGCCCCGCAGGCCGCACACTCATCGGCGGTGGAGCCGAACACATGTCTCACCTCTGTGGAGGCCTGTAACCCTGGGCCCCCGGACTCATATCCGGCTGTTGGTCCTGGTCCGCACACTCTTGAGCCAGCGGAGCCAGGATGGGCTCCGGTAATGGAGTTTACCGCTGCGGACATCTTTCAGCACTCACCTTTTGGCGACATGTTGAACTCATTAAAGTCTCTCTCTCTGTCAGGAGGCTTTGAGCCAAACTATGTCCGGCTTGAGTGGGAAGCAGGCGATGAAGGAATTCGCTGCCCACCCACCGCCCACTTTGTCGCCATGATCGATGATTTAACCGACGTGCTCGACTTCAACTTCGAAGACATCGACGGTATGCAAGACGATACAGGAGACATACAAGAGCCACCGCTCACAGGGCGGTGGACAGCCACTTCTTCATATGATATATATATATGGTGGACACTCCAAAAGAAACCAATGGCGATGAGGCAACGGAGGATAACCCCTCCAAGAAAAAAGCAAAGCATGGGCGTCGCCAGCGCCGCTCCAAGCCCCGCCAAGGCAATACCGGCACCGGAGACGATAATAATCCGGATGGTGCCGACGATGAATACAACCCCGAATGGCCCGCCTTCGAGCAGGCCGAACAGGAAGATAGGCATGACAGCCCAGATGAACAGGCGACGGATGGGTATCCGGAGGAGGACAACTACATGCCCCTGTCCGAAGACGAGATTAGCCTCGGCGTCTATGAGTTCGGCGTACCCAAAGACCTCGCAGAGTAGGAGCGCTTCAAGCGCCGGCTTATTGCCTCTGCGAGAAGCCTGAGGAAGAAGCAGTAGCAGCTTCAAGCTGATCAAGATCTGCTCACAGATAGATGGACAGAAGTCCTGGCAGCCGAGGAATATGGACTCGAGCGCCACACGGCTGACCGACCGCCTCGAGGTCGGGATAAATCGATATATCAGCCCGAATACCAGCCCCCACCCCCGCGTCGGTTTACCACAGCCCGGGGCAATACTCAGGACCTGCGCGATAAACTGGATAACGCCGCAGGACAACCAAGATCGATCTACGAATCACGGGGGCGCGCCGCAACACATGACGATGACCGTCATACCGGATACACTAACAGGAAATCCGACCGGGCCGAATACAACCAGTCAGACGTAGCCGGATTGCGTCGTGCCGTAGCCCAGCACAGAGGTGCCGCACACCCCCTCTGCTTCACCGATGAAGTGATGGATCATGAATTCCTAGAAGGGTTTAAACCCGTAAACATGGAATCATACGATGGCACAATAGACCCTGCGGTATGGATTGAGTATTTCCTTCTCCACATTCACATGGCCCGCGGAGATGATCTACATGCCATCAAGTATCTTCCCCTTAAGCTCAAAGGACCTGCCCGGCACTGGCTAAATAGCCTGCCCGCAAATTCCATTGGCAGTTGGGAAAATCTAGAACATGCATTTCTTGACAACTTCCAGGGCACATATGTGCGACCTCCGGATGCTGATGACTTGAGCCACATTACTCAACAGCCCGGAGAATCAGCCAGGAAATTCTGGACTCGATTCCTAACTAAAAAGAACCAAATAGTGGACTGTCCGGACGCCGAAGCCCTGGTGGCCTTCAAGCATAATATCCGTGATGAGTGGCTCGCCAGAGACCTCGGCCAGGAGAAACCAAAGTCCATGGCAGCTCTCACGACACTAATGACCCGCTTTTGCGTGGGCGAAGACAGCTGGTTGGCTCGCAGTAGCACTACGCCACATTCTGGAACTTCAGATGTCTGGGACAATAATGGCAAGCCACGGCGCAACAGACACAAGCGACGGAACAACGGCGATAACACCGAAGACACGGCGGTCAACGCCAGATTTAGCGGATCCAAATCCGGTCAGCGGAAGAAGCCATTCAAACGCAACAATCAAGGACCATCCAGTCTAGACCGCATACTGGAGCGCTCGTGCCAAATTCATGGCACCCCGGACAAGCTAGCCAACCACACCAATAGAGACTGCTGGGTATTTAAACAGGCCGGCAAAATAAACGCCGAAAACAAGGACAAGGGGCTGCACAGCGATGATGATGATGATCCCCAGCATCCGAACACGGGGGGACAGAAGAAATTTCCCCCCTTGGTGAAAATGGTTAACATGATCTACGCCACCCACATACCCAAGCGGGAACGGAAGCGAGCACTACGGGAGGTATATGCGATGGAGCCAGTCGTCCCCAAATTCAACCCATGGTCAGCTTGTCCGATCACCTTTGATCGTAGGGATCATCCTACTAGCATCCGCCACGGCAGCTCAGCCGCATTGGTCCTAGACCCAATCATCAACGGATTCCACCTCACGTGAGTCCTTATGGACGGCGGCAGCAGCCTGAACCTGCTTTACTAGGATACAGTGCGAAAAATGGGCATTGATCCTTCAAGGATTAAGCCCACCAAAACCACCTTTAAAGGTGTCATTCCTGGAGTAGAGGCCTGCTGCACGGGCTCTATAACACTGGAAGTGGTCTTCGGATCTCCGGATAACTTCCGAAGCGAAGAGCTAATCTTCGATATCGTCCCTTTCCGCAGTGGTTACCATGCACTGCTCGGACGAACCGCATTCACTTGATTCAATGCGGTACCACAGTATGCGTACCTCAAGCTCAAGATGCCAGGCCCGTGCGGGGTCATAATAGTCAACGGAAATATGGACCGCTCTCTCCGTGCAGAAGAGCACACTGCAGCCCTTGTGGTCGAAGTACAATGCGGCCTCCTCCGGCGAACCACCCATCCGACGACGACAACCTCAAGCTCCGTCAAGCGAGGGCGTAACACCCGGCAACAGGATCAGCAGGCACGCCAGGAGCACGACTAGTAGTCCGGCCTCCGCTCAAATCTCATCAAAGCAGCATTCGTGCCACGCGTACACAATTACGCACTCAAAATACCATGGGCACAGGCGGAGGCGTATCAGTGGCTCAGTCAACAGTACGGTATCGCTTCATAACCTATCCATTTACCCTTAAGGACATTGCTTTAGTGCAGCTTCTCTAGAAGAGCCGGATTGTCGGACCTGCACAGGATAAGAAACCCAGGAGGCAACAGGCTTTGGGCACAGCAGGAAACACCCAGGTGGAATCTATTTACGATTGTTGTTCCTACTTTATCTATATGTACATAGCCCGCCCCTGGATAGGATATGTCAAATAATCCTATTTGTCTCCGCTTAATGCATACATTATAAACATACGCCTAAACGTATTATTCATCAATGGGAGACCATGTATAGTGTCAGCTTACTTGTTTTTATTTTGAGCATTTTTTATAAATGTCTATTT
The DNA here is from genome assembly GCF_018294505.1 of Triticum aestivum. Classification (NCBI taxonomy): domain Eukaryota; kingdom Viridiplantae; phylum Streptophyta; class Magnoliopsida; order Poales; family Poaceae; genus Triticum; species Triticum aestivum. The sequence continues at coordinate 586,803,656 of NC_057798.1, read as the reverse complement.
GATTTTTGCATCCGTACACTTTGGTACGCTTAGTTTGCCAGGGGCTTCTTATGGCGCCCCACAATATGGCAAGTCAAGTCCGAACACTCTGAACAGTGTGGCACCCGAAACTTATAGCATTATATGCATCAGCTCCGAATCATGTCTTGGGTTACAGTTGGGATAGCCCGGCTCCCTTGTTTTGGTGCCTTACATTCTGTTAATTCGGCTGAGGTAGCGCACGGAGAACTACTACGATTGTGCCCTGGTTTTTTCGAACGAGCACCTCAGTAGAGAAAGCACAAAACTGTCCGACATGATATGGCGAGAGCTGGTCGCTGTTTGAGAGGCCTTAAAATCCTTAAAGATTTTTCTGCTTTAGGCGATAATTCGGCTTTGTCCGATATAGGCGTGTATAGCGTCCCAATTCGGCCTTCCGTATTCTAGGGGCTTCGCCCAAATTTAAAGTTATAGACTTCTATGGCTAAGTGAAGGTTGTAAAGCCGTATAGTCTGATTGCCTTGTTCGCTACGCTGGACACCTCCTTAAGGTACCAAACATTTGGGTAAAAAGTGTCCGGGTTTTCCACGAACACCCCAATACTATTTACACGGGGGCAGAAGTCGACGACTAGCCTACTTTCGGAATTTGATAAATAGCCGCACAGAAGGTAATATTTTAAATAACAAAAGCCCTACATAGCGCAAGTAACTTCGTCTTTAAATTACAAACATGACAGATGTGAATTCATTCAAAAATTATGTCTTCCGTACGTTCATCGGCCACGAGGAAAGCACCCTTAATAACGCCATCATAATACTTCTCGGGAACGCGATGCGGCTTGCCCTCTGGCGGCCCGTCCTTCACCAGCTTCTCCGCATCCAGCTTTCCCCAATGCACCTTCGCGTGGGCAAGGGCCCGGCGGGCACCCTCAATGCAAACAGATCGCTTGATAACTTCCAGTCGCGGACAGGCATCCACCATCCGCTTGATCAGGCCGAAGTAGCTGGTGGGCGGAAGCTCACCAGGCCATATCCAGACTATGAGATCCTTCATAGCCACTTCGGCCGCCTTGCGGAGTTCGACCAACTGCTTCAGTTGGTCACTCAGAGGCATTGGATGTTCGGCCCCAGCATACTGGGACCAGAACAGCTTCTCCGTTGAGCTCCCCTCCTGAGAACGGTAGAACTCCGCGACATCTGAGACGCTGCGTGGCATATCTGCGAATGCCCTTGGAGAGCTCCAGATTCGAGTAAGTAAAATAAATGCCTCCTCCACATGTTTGCTTTGCATAAAAAATTTCTTACCCGCCACTATATTTTTGGCCTCCTGGATCTCTTGCTATGCCCTCTCGGCTTCGGCCTTGGCGTCTTTTATATTTGTAAGGGCCTTTGCAAGCTCGGCCTCTTTTGCTTTAAGCTCATGCTCCGCGGACTCGAGCTCTTGCCGAGCTCCTGGAGCTCTTCTTGTCCCTCGCCCATTCGGGCCTCTTGCTTTTTGTGCTCCTTGAGTTCCAAGGCCGCTTTGTGTTCGGCCTCGGACAACGCCTTCTTGAGAGACGCCACTTCGGTGGTGGCCTCTGTTACCATATCACAACATTTCGCCGTTAGCATAATCAAATGTTATTTACTATTCATTATATGAGAGACGGGAATCATTCACCTTTGCTCTCTTCGAGCTGCCTCCTCATGAGGCCGAGCTCTCCCTGTGCTCGCTCTAAGTCCTGCGTTAGGCTGGCAATTTCGGCCGTGCGAGCAGCAGAGGCCAGCAACACCTGTTTATTTACATTCAAACTTATTGTTAGACTCCTGCGGATTATAATTGACCCTCCGTTTGGTTTTTCTTTCCGAACACCAAACAGAGTATCAGGGGCTACTACCTAGAGGGTGGTAATTTCACACATTTTTACTTACCTCAAAGCCTGTCAGGAGGCTGGTGTAGGCTTCGGTTAGTCCGCTCTTGGCGGACGAAACCTTCTGAATCACCGCACTCATAAGAGTATGGTGCTCTTCATCTAGGGAAGCGCCTCGAAGCGCTTCCAGCAGACAATCCGGCGCCTGGGGCGCAACGGAAGTCCTTAATACAGACGGCCCTCCCTCCATAACGAGGGGCTGCCCGCCTAAGTCCGGAACCACTGAAGGTTCCGGAAGAGTGTTCGGCTGAGAGCCCGGCTTGCATTGGCCCTCATCAACACGATCCGCGGGGACCTTGAACCCCGTGAGTCTGACGTCTGGGACGCCACCTTGAGGCACCTCCAGGGCCACCTCCGCCATCGCCGGGAGCCTTCGGGACAACACCTCCGTGTCGTCCACAGGCCGAGGAGACGTGGCTGTCGGGAGTGAGTTCATTGCTGACTCACTTAAGGACTCGTCCGAAGATGACACTTCGGGATGGGCCCTGGCTGGACTGCATACAAGTCCGGCATTATAAACAAAACTATGAAGCGAAATTACGATTGAGTGCGGATACTTACGATCGTGCTAGGGGCTTCTTCCTGGGCAGCCACCCTTCCTCGCTATCGGCGGCGTGGCGGAGTAGTCCAGAAGGGACACCTTTCCCTTCTTGGACGTCCCAGTCTCCCCCACCGGGGTGGCCTTCCTCTTCTTCCCTCCCCCGACGCGGGGAGGTGGCGTTTCTTGTTGTTCCTTCCCGCCTCCGCGGGAGGAATCTATCTCGTCGTCGTCAGTCGACAAGGGTATGACGATCTTACGTCGGGGGTCTCTCCTGGTCCCCTGGTTCGTCGTCTCAGGCCCCCCATCTTGTTCGGATAGGGTGGCCTCTTCTTCTTCTCCTTCTTCCCCTTCGGGGGAGGAGTCTTCCTCGTCCTCTTCGGAAGAGGCTTCTGGCGCAGCCTTACGCCGGAGACTCTTTCGTGTCCTCGGGGCCTTCTTGTTGGCCTTCTTATCCGGCCCCTTGTAGGGCGCCGGAACCAGCATCTCTGTCAGGAGAGCATTAGCTGGGCTTGCCGGCAGTGGAGCCGGACAGTCAATCCGCTCCGCCACCTCCACATAATCCTGAACAAATAGACACAATCACTTAGGAATTCTCCATGAATATATCGGGGAGAACCGAGCCCGGTGACGGTCTGAGAACTCACCTGGGTAGGGTGCCGCGTGGCGTGGAGCCCACGGTCCTCGGTTATGAGAGGAGATACTTCAGAGGCCTTGAACAACACCTTCCATGCATTTTTGTGCTTCATGCCGTAGAGCCTCTGGAGCGTCTGGTGTTTGGCTGGAACGAACTCCCACAGATTGAATGCCCGCCTTTGGCACGGCAGAATTCGGTGAATGAGCATGACCTGGATCATGTTGACAAGCTTGATTTTCTTGTCCTTCATTCCCTTGATGCAGGTTATGAGTCCGGTCAGCTCGGTAGATTCGCCCCAGGACAAGCCCTTCCGTTCCCAGGAGGTGAGCCGCATAGGGGTTCCGGATCAGAACTCGGGGGCCGTCGCCCAGTTAGCGTCGCGCGGCTCGGTGATGTAGAACCACCCCGATTGCAATCCCTTCACGGTTTCCGCAAAGGAGCCGTCAAGCCAGGTGACATTAGGCATCTTGCCCACCATGTCTCCTCCGCACTCCACTTGCTGGCCACTTACGATCTTCGGCTTGACGCAGAACATTTGCAGCCACAAGCCGAAATGAGGCTTGATGCGGAGGAAAGCCTCGCATACAGCAATGAATGCCAAGATGTTGAGGACAAAGTTCGGAGCTAGATCATGGAAGTCTAGCCCGTAGTAGAACATGAGCCCGCAGATGAAGGGGTGGAGTGGAAACCCCAGTCCACGGACGAAGTGGGAAAGGAACACGACCATCTCACGGGGTCCTGGAGTTGGAATGACCTGCCCCTTGTCTGGTAGCCGGTGCGCTATATCTGCGGCCAAGTATCCGGCCGCTCGGAGATTCGCAATCTTCTTCTCTGTCACGGTGGAAGCCACCCACTTGCCTCCTGCTCCGGACATGACTAACTGTGCGAAGAAGACCTGGACTAGGGCGCTGGAGCTCGAGGGGGCAAGAGTATGCGAGGGAGGAAGAAGGTGTGGGTAAAAATGAGGAACTCTTATCCCTTTATAGAGGCGACGAAAGCGGTGCGCCTCCCCACTAGCATGTTGAGAATCGCTTACTTCAAAAGCGCCACGATTGATGGCACGGGGGACTACCCATACCCTTATTGTTGAGAATCCCGTGATAAGGGGACATGATCTCTACTTTGACAAGACGTGTCAAGGAAACCGCCTCACAATACGCGCTCTGGCTGGTTGTAAAGAGAAAAATGGTTCGATCTGATCGTATGACATATCACGTCGTCTAAAAAGTAGTCAGCTAAAGTATCATTCTCTCTACGGTGGTATGTGAAGATTATCTTGCAGATCCGAACACAACTTGCGTGTTCGATAAATAACCTTGGAGTATTCGGAGGAGGAACCCGCCTTGCAATGCCGAAGACAAAACTGCGCACCGGACTCATCGTCATTGAAGCCTGGTTCAGGGGCTACTGAGGGAGTCCTGGATAAGGGGGTATCCAGACAGCCGGACTATATTCATCGTCCGGACTATAGAAGCGTCAAGATACAAGACTCAAGACTTCGGCTCGTGTCCGAATGGGACTCTCCTTTGCGTGGAAGACAAGCTCGGTGATCCGGATATTATGTTTCCTTCCTTGTAACCGACTCCATGTAAACCCTAGCTCTCCGGTGTCTATATAAACCGGAGAGGATGGTCCTTAGATGTCCGATCACAATTACAATCATACCATCATAGGCTAGCTCTTAGGGTTTAGCCTCTAGGATCTCGTGGTAGATCTACTCTTGTACTACACATATCTTCAATATTAATCAAGCAGGAAGTAGGGTTTTACCTCCATCGAGAGGGCCCGAACCTGGGTAAACTTTGTGTCCCTTGCTTCCTGTTACCATCAGCCTAAGACGCACAGATCGGGACCCCCTACCCGAGATCCACCGGTTTTGACACCGACAGTATGACACACTCAAAGACTTCTTGAAGAGCAAAGGCTTCAAACTTGGTTCTCTAGATCCGACACTCTTCACAAAGACATATGACGGTGAAGTGTTTGTGTGTCAAATCTATGTGGATGAAATTATCTTCGGCTGCACTGACAAAAGATACAGTGATGAGTTTGGGCACATGATGCAAGAGAAATATTAGATGTCCATGATGGGTGAGCTGAAATTTTTCCTTGGTCTTCAAATCCGTTAGCAGAACAATGGCATCTTCATATCACAAGAGAAATACCTCAAAGATTGCCTGAAGAAGTTTGGAATGCAAGACTGCAAAGGATACACGACGCCAATGCCAACGAAAAGTCATCTGAGCTCCGACGACAATGGTAAAGAATTTGATCAAAAGGTATACCACTCCATGATTGGTTCTTTACTTTACTTATGTGCATCTAGGCCAGATATAATGCTTAGCGTTTGCGTGTGTGCCTGATTCCAAGAGGCACCAAAGGAGCCGCATCACCTAGCGGTGAAGCGAATACTTTGATATTTGGCTTACACCCCAACAATAGGATTATGGTAACCAAAGGGCTCAACATTTGATCTAATTGGATATTCTGATGATGATTATGCTGGTGACAAGGTTGATCGCAAGTCCACTTCAGGAACATGTCACTTTCTCGGTCGATCTCTTGTCTGTTGGTCTTCAAAAAAGCAGAATTGTGTATCACTCTCCACTGCCGAATCTAAATACATTGCTGCTGGTTCGTGCTGTGCTTAGCTTCTATGGATGAAGCAAACTCTCAAGGACTATGGCATCAACACAAAGAATGTACCACTCTTCTGTGACAATGAAAGCGCCATCAAGCTTTCCAAGAATCCAGTTCAGCACTCAAAGACAAAGCACATTCAGATCCGTCATCACTTTCTCCAAGATCATGTCAACAAAGAAGCTATTGATATCATTCATGTAAACACTGAAGAGCAATTGGCAGATATCTTCACTAAGCCCTTGGATGAGAAAAGGTTTTGCAAGTTGCTGTGTGTGCTAAATATCTTAGAATCCTAAAATGTCCTGTAATTGGACACACATCCTAACGCTTATGCATGTTGACGACTTAGATGTGCAACACACGAAGTAACGTATATCTTCAATCAATGAAGACTTACCCTCTAAGTGTGAATACATTAATGTGAAATTTGACTTTGGAGCGCCACGATAATTGTGCATCGTGTCTGGGTCTAATACTTCCTATACGGTGGGTGAGGGAGTCCTAGATTAGGGGGTGTCCGGATGGCCGGACTCCCGGACTATGAAGATACAAGATTGAAGACTCCGTCCCGTGTCCGGATGGGACTTTCCTTGGCGTGGAAGGCAAGATTGGCGATACGATATGAAGATGTCCTCCCATTGTAACCGACTCTGTGTAACCCTAGCCCTCTCCGGTGTCTATATAAACCGGAGAGGTTTAGTCCGTAGGGCAAACAACAATCATTCCATAGGCTAGCTTCTAGGGTTTAGCCACTCCGATCTCGAGGTAGATCTACTCTTGTACTACCCATATCAACAATATTAATCAAGAAGGAGTAGGGTTTTACCTCCATCGAGAGGGCCCGAACCTGGGTAAAAACATCGTGTCCCTTGTCTCCTGTTACCATCCGCCTAGACGCACAGTTCGGGACCCCCTACCCGAGATCCGCCGGTTTTGACACCGACATTGGTGCTTTCATTGAGAGTTCCTTTGTGTCGTCGCCTTTAGTCCCGATGGCTTCTTCGCTCGTCAATTGCGATGCGGTCCGGGATGAGACTTTTCTCCCTGGACAGATCTTCGTATTCGGCGGCTTCGCACTGCGGGCTGACTCGTTCGGCCATCTGGAGCAGATCGAAAGCTACGCCCCTGGCCATCAGGTCAGGTTTGGAAGCTTAAACTACACGGCCGACATCCGGCAGGACTTGATCTTCGATGGATTCGAGCCAGGACCGGGCGCGCCGCACTGTCACGTTGGGCATGATTTAGCTCTGTCATCGGACAACACCCAGAGCGTCGCTCAGATGTCCGCTCCGACCATTAGCTCGGAGCCCACTGCGCCAGTCGGGGATGGACGGTTGGACGCCGCCCCGGAAACTGCAACCTCTACGGCGATAGAGCCGGATACCAGCATAGTCCCTCGCAAGGCCCGTGACTCCAAGGTGTCGGACTCCGATCCAGACTCCGTAAATCCTGCACCTATTCCGATTAAGCCCGATTGGGCTCCGGTCATGGAGTTCACCGCCGCGGACGTCTTTTAGCACTCGCCTTTTGGCGATATCCTGAATTCATTAAAGTCTCTCTCTTTGTCAGTAGAGCCCTGGCCGAACTACGGCCAACCTAGTTGGGATGCGGACGACGAAGAAATTCGAAGCCCACCCACCACCCACTTCATAGCCACTGTCGACGATTTAACCGACATGCTCGACTTTGACTCCGAAGACATCGACGACATGGACGCCGATGAAGGAGACGATCAAGAACCAGCACCTATAGGGAACTGGAAAGCCACCTCGTCATATGACATATACATGGTGGACACCCCTAAAGCGGGGGATGGCGAGGAGAAAACGGAGGATGATCCCTCCAAGAAGCAACCCAAGCGCCAACGTCAGCGGCGCCGCTCTAAGTCCCGCCAAAGCAAAAACGGCGATTGTAGCACCGGAGATAACAACACGCCGGACAGTGCCGAAGACAACACCCGCCAGCAGGATTCAGTGCAGGAGGATGAAGGATGACAATTACATGCCCCCCTCCGAAGACGAGGCAAGCCTCGACGACGACGAATTCATCGTGCCAGAGGATCCCGTCGAACAAGAGCGTTTCAAACGCAGGCTCGTAGCCACGGCAAGCAGCCTCAAGAAGAAACAGCAGCAGCTTAGAGCTGACCAAGACTTGCTAGCTGACAGATGGACCGAAGTCCTGGCGGCCGAAGAGTATAAACTAGAACGCCCATCCAAGAGCTACCCAAAGCGCAAGCTGCTACCCCAACTTGAGGAGGAAGCAACTAAACCTACATCACCAGCGTACGATGCGCCCGATCGGCCACCCCGTGGCCGCGATAGAGAGGCCTTCAGGCCCTCGATCCAAGCCGCACCCCGACACCGCTCAAAACATACCAGAATACGGGGAAACTCAACAGACCTGTGAGACATCTTGGAGAATAAGGCAAGGCAAACAATATCGATCTACGGATCGCATGGGCGCCCCGCTTCACGTGACGCTAGCCGTCACGCTGGACATAATAGGTATGGCCCGGCCGAATACAACAGACCAAGCTCGTCCGAGCTGCGTCGTGATATAGCCCAGTACAGGGGCGCCACACACCCACTATGCTTCACAGACGAAGTAATGGATCATCAAATCCCCGAGGGCTTCAAACCCGTAAACATCGAATCATACGATGGCACAACAGATCCCGCGGTATGGATCGAGGATTATCTCCTTCATATCCACATGGCCCGTGGTGATGATCTACACGCCATCAAATACCTCCTGCTCAAGCTTAAAGGACCAGCTCGGCATTGGCTTAACAGCCTGCCAGCAGAGTCAATTAGTTGTTGGGAGGACCTGGAATCAGCATTCCTTGACAACTTCCAGGGCACATATGTGCGACCACCAGACGCCGATGACCTAAGCCACATAATCCAGCAGCCAGAGGAATCGGCCAGACAATTCTGGACACGGTTCCTAACCAAGAAAAACCAAATAGTCGATTGTCCAGACGCCGAGGCCCTTGTAGCCATCAGGCACAACATCCGAGACGAATGGCTTGCCCGGCACCTAGGACAGGAAAAGCCGAAATCTATGGAAGCCCTCATGACACTCATGACCCGCTTCTGTGCGAGAGAAGACAGCTGGCTAGCTCGTAGCAATAACATAACCAAGAGCCCCAGCAATTCGGATACCAAGGATAACAACGGCAGGTCACGTCGCAACAAGCATAAGCGCCGCATTAACGGTGACAATACTGAAGATACGGCAGTCAATGCCGGATTCAGAGGCTCTAAACCGGGTCAGCGGAAGAAGCCATTCAAAAGAAACCCTCAGGGCCCATCCAGCTTAGACCGGATACTCGATCGCTCGTGCCAGATACACGGCACACCCGAACAGCCAGCCAATCACACCAACAGGGAGTGTTGGGTGTTCAAGCAGGCAGGAAAGTTAAGTGCCGAGACCAGAGACAAGGGGCTACATAGCGATGACGAGGAGGGGCCCCGGCCGCCGAACAACAAAGGACAGAAGGGATTTCCCATGCAAGTTCGGACGGTGAACATGATATACGCAACCCACATCCCCAAAAGGGAGCGGAAGCGCGCTCTAAAGGACGTCTATGCGCTAGAGCCAGTCGCCCCAAAGTTCAACCCATGGTCCTCCTGCCCGATCACCTTTGATCAAAGGGACCATCCCACCAGCATCCGTCATGGCGGATTCGCCGCACTGGTCCTAGACCGAATTATTGACGGATTTCACCTTACCAGAGCCCTAATGGACGGCGGCAGTAGCCTGAACCTGCTTTACCAGGACACAGTGCGAAAAATGGGCATCGATCCTTCAAGGATTAAACCCAAAAAGACAACCTTCAAAGGTGTCATACCAGGGGTAGAGGCCAGCTGTACAGGCTCGGTTACACTCGAAGTGGTCTCCGGATCCCCGGATAACTTCCGGAGCGAGGAGTTAATCTTCGACATAGTCCCATTCCGCAGCGGCTATCACGCCCTGCTTGGACAAACCGCATTTGCAAAATTCAGTGCGGTGCCGCACTACACATATCTCAAGCTCAAGATGCCAGGACCTCGCGGAGTCATCACGGTAAACGGAAACACCGAACCCTCTCTCCGAACGGAGGAGCACACGGCGGCCGTGGCGGCGGAAGTACAGAGTAGCCTCTCAAGGCAGTTCTCCAATCCAGGCGTCAAACGTCCGGACAACGTCAAGCGAGCCCGAAGTAACCTACAACAAATCCGGCTGGCACGTTTCGAGCATGCATAGCAGTGCGGCCCAACCCCAGCCCCCGCCAAACGGCGATACTGGTACCACGCGTACATAAATACGCCTTAGAGATACCATGGGCATAAGGGGAGGGGCACAACAACGGCACGCCCAGAATGCGGCTCAACCGCACTAAGGGGCTCCCTATTTCGCCGTTTTCCTTTTTACACACTTTCAGGACCCAACTATTCGGAAGGCCTGTCCGACAATACACTCGCCGAACCCACGATGCGACAGCCAGGGAGGGAGCAAGCAAGTCAAAAGTCCAGGTGGTCTCTATAACGAGTTTAATACCTGTTTTACTTACAACCCCGCAGCTTGCCCCTGGAGGGGAATATGTCAAATACTCTCATCTCTTGCTTACCGCACTTCTTGTATCGTTCTGCTTTCGCAGCAGCCTTTTTTAATAAACAATATATAGCTCTTACCTATTATTGTACTTATCTACTTTTTATATACAAATATGTTTAGTCATGACATTCTGCAACCATACATTTTGGTGCGGATAATACACCAGGGGCTTACAACACCCCATAACATGGTGTGAGAAGACCGAACACTCTCACGAGTGCGGCACCCCGAACTTATAGCACTATATGCATCGGCTCCGAATCATGTCTTTGGTCAATAGTTGGGTTTGCCCGGCTCCCATGTTTTGGTACCTTACGTTCCGCATTGTTGGCTAAGGTAGCGCTGGGAGAACTACTGCGATTGTGCCCCAGTTGAGCTGGGTTAACACCTCAGTAGAGAAAGCTAAAACTGACTGTCATGATAGTGCGAGAGACCGGTCGCTGTTCGTGAGGTTTCTTCGAGTCCTTAAAGACTTATGCCACTTTGAGCGAGGAACCGGACTTATCCGGACTAGGCGTGGATAGCGCCCCGAACTCGGTCTTCCGAATACTAGGGGCTTCGCCGAAATTTAAAGTTATAGAATTCTATGGCTAAGTGAGAGTGATAAAGCATTATAAGTTCGACGGCCTGGTTCGTTGTGCTGAACGCCTCCCTAGATGGACCCAAGAATGGGAACAAGAGCGCTCAGGTTTATCCCGAACACCCCAGCACTCATGGCACGGGGGTCGAAGCCGACGACTTGCATCCCTCAGATTTGATAAACGGCCGCATAGAAGGTAATATTTTAAATTAACAAGCGTTGCTTAATGCATATGAACAAAGCTTCAGCGTACAGGATAACAAATGCGAGTCTACTCAAAAATTACATCTTTGGAGCACTCATCCGCTATACGGTGGGCACCCTTCAGAACACCATTATAATACACCTCGGGCGTACGATACTCCTTGCCAGGCGGTGGCGCGTCCGTCAATAGCTTCTCTGCATCTAGCTTGCCCCAGTGCACCTTAGCACGGGCAAGGGCCCGACGGGCACCTTCAATACAAACGGAGCGCTTGACGACCTCAATCCACGGACACGCGTCCACCAGCCGCCGCACCAGACCGAAGTAGCTCCCAGGCATGACCTCTCCAGGCCACAGCCGAGCTATGAGGCCCTTCATGGCATGTTCGGCCACCTTGTGGAGCTCGACCAGCTGCTTCAGCTGGTCGCTCAGGGGCACCGGATGTTCGGCCTCAGCATACTGAGACCAGAACACTTTTTCTGTCGAGCTCCCCTCTTCGGCTCGGTAGTGTGCGGCGGCATCAGACACACTACAGGGAAGATCAGCGAAGGCTCCTGGAGAGCTCCGTATTCAGGTAAGTAGCAGATAATTAACTTTTATATTTTTGCTTTGCATAAAGAATGCCTTACCCGCCGCTATCTTCTTCATCGCCTCGATCTCCTGAAGGGCCTTCTGGGCTTCAGCCTTAGCGGTCTTGGCACTCTCAAGAGCCAAGGCAAGCTCGGACTCTCGAGTCTTCGTGTCACGCTCCAAACTCTCGTGTTTTTCCACGAGAGCCTGGAGCTCTTGCCGCACCTCCGCCACCCGCGCCTCCTGCTTCTCTCGCTCGGTGCGCTCCAAGGCCACACTCTTTTCGGCCTTGGAGATCGCCTCTTTTTGGGTCGCCACCTCGGTCGTGGCTCCTGCAACATTAATGTTGGTCCTGTTCTTATTTTGCAACCAAGTATTTCTATATATATTTACAGGAGGTACTATGTACCCTCTTTATCCTCGAGCTGCTTCTTGGCACGGCCGAGCTCGCTCTTGGACCGCTCGAGGCTTTTCTTCAATACATTGACCTCCGCAGTCAGTGCGGCAGAGGTCAGCAGCGCAGCCTGCATTCCCATATTGACATATTTCTATTAGACTCCTGCGTATATCTTTTTAGATCCTCAGCTCGACTTTTCTTTCCGAACACCGAACTGAGCATCAGGGGCTACTGTCTATGCGGTAATATTTTATATATATATATATGTTTTTGAACACATACCTCAAAGCCCGTTAACAGGCTTGTACAGGCTTCCGTCAGCCCGCTCTTGGCGGACTGAACCTTCTGAATCACCGCACTCATAACAGTGCGGTGTTCCTCGTCGATGGAGGCGCTGTTAAGCGCCTACAGCAAATTGTCCGGCGCCTCCGGATGGACGGAAGTCGCCGGCGTCGCAGGCTTGCCCTTCTTATGAAGGCGCCACCTGTCGGACTCTGGAACCGCTGATGGTTCCGGAGCAGTGTCCGGCCCGGGGCCGGACTTAGATCCCTCCGGGGCTTTACCCCGTTTGGGCCCGGAGTCCGGAAGGTCACCTTGTGGCGCCTCCAGGACCACCTCCTCCTGGTTTTGTCCCCTATGGGACTCCACCTCAGCGTCGTCTGTACGGAGAGGGGAGGAGGCCGTCGGAAGTGAAGTGCTATTCACGTCTGACGAATTCAGAGAGCCGCTCGACGAATCGCCAAGCTGAGCTCTGGGCGGATTGCATGATCAGATTCGGCGTTAGAAGCCATCGATTAATAAAGGAGTGCAATAAGTCATTCGGGTAGCCGGACGCTTACGATTTTGCCAGGGGCTTGACCCTGGATGGCCATTCCCCCCCGCCGTCTTCGGCGTCGGGGGCGTAGTCCGGCAGAAGGGTCTTCCCCTTCTTGGACCCTCAAGCTTCCCCAATTGGGGTGGCCTTTCTTTTCTTTCCTCCCCCCGTTGGAGGGGGAGAGGCATCTTCTTCTTCTTCCTCCTCTTCGTCTTCGGAGGCGGAGGGTGCATTGGGGTCGTCGGGCAAATCCGACGACACCGTGCGCCAGGAACTCTTTCGGGTCCCCGTGGCCTTCTCCTTGGCCTTCTTCTCTGGCACCACGTGAGGTGCCGGAACTAGTAGCTTCGCTAAGTGTGTGTCTGCTGGGCCTTCGGGCAATGGGGCCGGACAGTCAAACTGTCCGGATGTCCTCTTCCAGTCCTATCAAAGGAACGGGAGTTTAGATCCCACATAAAGTCACAATATGAAATTCGGGTATCCCGCAAGGGACTAAATGTAAGCTTACTTTCGAGGCTTGACGTTTGGCGCAGAATCCGCGATCCTCAGTGACGGGAGGGGAGACCTCGGAACTCTTGAAAAGCACCTTCCACGCGTCCTCGTGCTTCGTTTCAAAGAGCCGGGATAGAGTCTGGTGCTGGGCCAGGTCGAACTCCCACAAATTGAAGTTCCATCGTTGACACGGGAGGATCCGGCGGAAGAGCATGACCTAGACCATGTTGACAAGCTTGACCTTCTTGGTCACCAGGTCTCGGACGCAGGTTTGGAGTCTGCTCACCTCTTCCGGATTGCCCCATGACAGGCCCGCCTCTTTCCAAGATGTGAGCCGGGTGGGGATGCCGGATCGAAATTCGGGGGCCGCTGCCCACTTAGGGTCACGCGGCTCGGTGATATAGAACCACCCTGATTGCCACCCTTTGATGGTTTCCATGAAGGCACCCTCGAGCCAGGTGACGTTGGCTATCTTTCCCACCATGGCACCTCCGCATTCCGCTTGTCGGCCTTTCACAACCTTCGGCTTGACGCTGAAGATCTTCAGCCATAGGCCAAAGTGGGGCTGGATGCGGAAGAAGGCCTCACACATGACGATATACGCCGAGATATTGAGGATGAAGTTCGGGGCGAGATCGTGGAAGTCCAGGCCGTAGTAGAACATGAGCCCCCGGACGAACGGGTGAAGAGGAAAACCCAGTCCGCGGAGGAAATGGGGAAGAAAAACAACCCTCTCATGGGGCCTGGGGGTAGGGATGAGTTGCACCACATCTGGAAGCCGGTGCGCGATGTCGTTAGACAAGTATCCGGCCTTCCTCAGTTTTTTGATTTGCCCCTCCGTGACGGAGGAGGCCATCCATCTACCTCCCGCTCCGGACATGGTTGGAGAAGGTTGAGGTGGGAAGTGCGGGCTTGGGCGCTGGAGCTCGAGCGCGCA
>NC_057798.1:586785099-586789106 GCF_018294505.1 Triticum aestivum | reverse complement strand
CTCGCTTATCTCCCAAGCACCACGGTGTCACGCCCAATATGCAACCCTATGCAAAAGGAACTCGAAGGTCCCACCAAGGATAGACCCGTATATTGAAACGCTTTTGCAAGGTGGATATCATTACATCAACATTACATAATACAAGGGGATACATACATAAGGCATACAATGCCACTCGAATACAACATCACAATACATAAGAGCATCATCCGACTACGGATCAATCACAAACAGAAACTCAAATGACAACCACCCTGCTAGCCCAGGCTGCCGACCTGGAACCTATCCCTGATCGAAGAAGAAGCAGAAGAAGAACTCCAAAACAAGCAAACATCGCTCTCGCGTCATGATCATCGCACAACCTGTACCTGCAACTGTTGTTGTAGTAATCTGTGAGCCACGAGGACTCAGCAATCCCACTACCATGGGTATCAAGACTAGCAAAGCTTAAAGGGAACGGAAGGGGTAAAGTGGTGAGGTAGCAGCAGCGACTAAGCATATATGGTGGCTAACATACACAAATAAGAGCGAGAAGAGAGCAAGCAGAACGGTCATGAAGCTAGCAATGATCAAGAAGTGATCCTGAACTCCTACTTACGTCAAACATAACCTAGAAACCGTGTTCACTTCCTGGACTGGTGTCAAGTTATCTACAACCAGACATTAACAAATTCCCATCTGCCTATAACCGCAGGCACGGCTTTCGAAAGATTATACCCTGCAAGGGTGTCCCAACTTAGCCCATGACAAGCTCTCGCGATCAACGAAGGATATACCTTCTCCCAGGAAGACCCGATCAGACTCGGAATCCCGGTTTACAAGACATTTAGACAATGGTAAAACAAGACCAGCAAAGCCGCCCGATGCGCCGACAATCCCGATAGGAGCTGCACATATCTCGTTCTCAGGGCAATACCAGATGAGACATCCTACGAGTAAAACCAGACCTCGAGTTGCCCTGAGGTGGCCCCGCGGTCTACTCGGTTCAGACCAACACTTAGACAAGCACTGGCCCGGGGGGGCTAAAATAAAGATGACCCTCGGGTTGGCCGACCCAAGGGAAAGGGATAGGTGGTGGTGAGGCAAATGGTAAAACCAAAGTTGGGCCTTGCTGGAGGAGCTTTATTCAAAGCGAACTATCAAGGGGTCCCATAAATCACCCGACCGCGTAAGGAACGCAAAATCCGGGAACATAACACCGGTATGACGGAAACTAGGGCGGCATGAGTGGAACAAAACACCAAGCATAAGGCCAAGCCTTCCACCCTTTACCAAGTATATAGATGCATTAATAATATAAGAGATATTGTGATATCCCAACCAAAAAACCTGTCCACCATGGAGAAATCTTCAACTTCACCTGCAACTAGCAACACTATAAGAGGGGCTGAGCAAAGCGGTAACATAGGCAAACAACATTTTGCATAGGAAAGGTGTCAAAGGTTAGAGGTTCATGGCAATATGGGAGGCTTGATAAACAGGTGATAGGTAACGCAGCATAGCGATAGAACGAAGCAACTAGCATAGCAATGATAGTAGTGAGATTCAGGATAGCGGTCATCTTGCCTGAAATCCCGCAAGGAAGAAGAACGAGTCCATGAAGAAGACGAACGGATGAAGCCGAACCAAGCGTAGACGAACGAATCCTCACGATCGCAACGAAACAGGAACTATCGAGAAGAACCACACAACATGGTAAACACACCACACATGAACAAGGCATGATGCACAACAAGCATGATGCATGACAAGGCTACATGAAGCTACTCATGGCAAGAGATGATGCAAACAAGAGTAACACATCAAGGCAAGTTTAAATGAGGCTGGGAACAACATATAACAATTCCGGTAAGTCCTCATATGCATATTTCGAAATTGGTCCAGATCTGAATAAACCTTATGTTCAAGTTGTTAAACAGCAAGTTAAGATGCACAAGGATGATCTACACGAGATTCTAGTCAAGTTACATATAAAGTTTATTTAGTTCAGAGCTACGGCCTAGAAGATATGAGCAAAACAAGCTAAACATGGCATTGATGCAAAATGCACCCAAACATCAAGCAAACACCTAAAAATATGAATGCAACATGATAATATGAAACTACATGCAATTCTAAGCAAGTTTCATATAGAGTACACTCAAAACGGAGCAACAGTTCAACACACACACACTATACAAGTTATAGCAATAATATGTCCAAAACAGCAACTAGGCATATTGCAAGCATCAAAACAATAAGCTACAACATCTTAACATGAAAACAAAAGACATGGGCATGATGTACAGGTAATGCATAACAGAACATGAACACTGAGCTATCTCCAGAAATCACTAGAACATGCTCAAACACACATGGCAAGATTGCAAGTAATAACAATTCAAACTTTGCAGAAAATAATATCAGGTTGCAATGTTTAGAGCTATCAAACAACATGTTACAGGAACTTATAATGGCAAACAAAGGCATGACATGAATCTACTAATTGCATAGATCAAAAGTCCCTTACTGACCATGAACCAAAATGGATCAGAAAATATGATGGCGCCCATCATAACATAGCAAGTTATATTACAGATTTAAACATGGCAGGAACAGAATTATGAAGGCATGTTGGTGAGCTTGTACCACTCATCACAGAGCATTACATGGCATGGCAAGGCAACCAACAGTAAGAAGGCATGTTTGTGAAGCTAAGCATGGCAATAGAAAGGTCATAGGGTGCATGGAACACTAGCAACAATCATGGCAACAACTGAACTTAATGTTAACAGTCTGATAGCAACATCATCAAGCAACTTTGGAGCAAGAAAACAACAAGCTAAAGCAGGCTATAATGGCAACTAGGGGCATGGATGGATAGAGCATAACATGTAGAACAAAACACATTTAGTGAACATCTCCAGATTATGCATAGAATGATTAGTAGCAGCAGGTTTACATAGCATCACGAAATAACAGATTCAGCCTAGCAAAACAGCAACAGCAAGTACCCTACTTAACAAGCCTGATTCACTCACCACAAGTCATTGCATGACAAGATAAGCATAGCATCATCAAGAAATCATGTTTATGAAACAAACCAAGGCAAGAACAAGTTCATAGCATGCAAGGATCAACTATAGCAACCTTGGCAAAATTGAATAACATGTAAACAATCTGTCAGGAAACATTTTGAAGCAAAAGTAGATCACGAAAATGACATGCTAGACTACTCCAAAATTGCAACCAAGGGCAGGGATAGATAGAAAATAACCATATGTTCAAAACATCCTTACTGAAGTATCTCAAAATATGCATGGATCTCTCTGTAGCATCATGTTTACATGGCATCACAATAACAGCAGAATAGGGACTAAAATCAGCAATATCACGAAGCCTAGTTTGAATGCTTGTGCTAGTCACCACATTAATCACAAAAGTACATGGTAAGCACCTCTGTAAAGAAGACATGGCATAGTTCAAACACATGTAGACATCAACCTCATAGGATGCACACATCAAACATGGCAAAAATGACAAAAGAGCTAGTTCTGTTAACAGACAGCAGACAACATCATGAAGCACTCTTGCAACAAAGATTCAGGCCTCAAGATGAGCTCAAATGAATATGATGCAATGGAATGAAATGATGTACTCGTTGAGGCGAACAATTTGACATATTACACGCATGAAACGGAGCTACGGATGCAGAGATACGATGCAATGAACATGGCATGATAATGCAAAATGTTTCGGGACTTGGAGAAAAACGAGGGGGAAGGAAGTCAACCGTGGTTCGCTGGATCTAGATCCGGGTCAAGGCGGGGCCGGGCTCGCCGGAGTTCTCGCCGGAGAGCGGCCTAGGAAGCTCAGAGGAGGTGGCCCCGGCCCGGATCTCGCCGGATCCGGCCGGCGGCGCGCAGGAGGGGCGACGGGGGAGGCACGGCGGAGGCGAGGCGGGGTGGCACGAGGCGGCGCGGCCGCGGTGACCAGCGCCGGTGAGGATGGCCGCGGGGCCGGCCGGC
>NC_057798.1:586782944-586784553 GCF_018294505.1 Triticum aestivum | reverse complement strand
GACATGTGGCGCGTGAGGATTGGTTGCGGGCGGCGGCGCGGGCTTCATCCGGTCCGGGACGGACATGTCCGGCGGGCGAGAGGGGGGAGTTTAGGGTTTCGCCTGCGGATTCATCCGCGAATTTCGGGGGGAGGGGCTTATTTATAGTTTCTGGGAGCTAGGAGGGTCCAAATGGAGCACGGTTTTCGCCCACACGATCGTGATCGAACGACCGAGAGCATGGAGGGGAGTTTGCTGGGTTTTGGGCCACTTTGGAAGGGTGTTGGGCTGCAAAGAGAAATGGGGGTTTACGGTTACCCGGTTAACCGTTGGAGTATCAAACGACCTCCAAATGGCACGAAACTTGACAGGCGGTCTACCGGTGCTATACCAAGGCCGCTTGGCAAGACTCGGTCTATTCTGAGAACGTTTAACACCCACTCATGGAAAGAGAGAAGAGGGGGACGCCGGAGGACATAGGAATGCCGGATCGCAAAACGAACAACGGGGAAAAGGCTCGGATGCATGAGACGAACACGTATGCTATGCAATGCACATGATAACATGATAAAATGCAACACGCAAGCAAATGACATGGCAAACAACGACGAATAACTGGCAGACACCTGGCGCATCGGATCCGGGGCGTTACACGCGGTTAATGGTGCGGTTGGGTTACCCATGCCCGTATTGATGAGAATCCCGGAATAAGGGGACATGATCTCTTCTTTGACAAGATGTGCCAAGGAAACCGCCTCGCTAAACGCGCTGAGGTGGAACAATAAAATGAATAAAAGCCTGGCCATGGCATGATGTCACGCCGCGGAATACGTCAGCAGATCCGATTAACGCAAATATTATTCTCTCTACGGTGGAATGTGGAACTTATTTTGTAGAGCCGGACACTACCCTGGTGTTCAACATCTTCTATGAAATATTCGGAGGAGGAACCCGCCTTGCAATGCCGAAGACAACTTGCGCGCCGGACTCGTCGTCATTGAAGCCTGGTTCAGGGGCTACTGAGGGAGTCCTGGATTAGGGTTGTCCGGATGGCCGGACTAAGACCTTTGGCCGGACTCCCGGACTATGAAGATACAAGATTGAAGACTCCGTCCCGTGTCCGGATGGGAATTTCCTTGGCGTGGAAGGCATGCTTGGTGATACAATAAGAAGATCTCCTCCCATTGTAACCAACTCTGTGTAACCCTAGCCCTCTCCGGTGTCTATATAAACCGGAGAGGTTTAGTCCGTAGGACGAACAACAATCATACCATAGGCTAGCTTCTAGGGTTTAGCGACTCCGATCTCGTGGTAGATCTACTCTTGTACTACCCATATCATCAATATTAATCAAGCAGGAGTAGGGTTTTACCTCCATCGAGAGGGCCCGAACCTGGGTAAAAACATCGTGTCCCTTGTCTCCTGTTACCATCCGCCTAGACGCACAGTTCGGGACCCCCTACCCGAGATCCGCCGGTTTTGACACTGACAGTGGGTAACGCCACCACCAGTTTCTTATTGAAGTGTTTCTTTGGCGTTATGATTGCATAGTCTTCGCATTTGGTTCTCTTCAACATTGATTTGTCTTCACGGCTTATCTTCGCAATGTTAAGTTGGTCTTCATATATAT
>NC_057798.1:586775071-586782560 GCF_018294505.1 Triticum aestivum | reverse complement strand
CTTATAGCTATGTCTTCATTCTTGAATCTTTATTAATCTAAGTGAATGTGATCGGACCCTAACCTATTCTATGCTTCTACCTCAACTCTATTTGTCCAAATCATATGCATTCTATTGAAAACTGTCAATTGTCTTCTCTGAGTCCTTGTCAGCAGAGGACAAACTGACAAACATTTAATTCCGTTTTAATGTTGTATCCTTATTGCCTGAAAATCGGAGAAGCCAGAACGACCACCCGACAATCCAGGCATGTGTGGGAACATGGAACAACTTTCAATGAGTTGCATGCGTGCCACGTGTCTCTCAGATGTGAACCGCCAGGGGCACCCGCGTAATTGCGTTGCGCTGCCCTCCTCCTTCTTATATATACTCACTCGTGTGGTCAATATCTGTTCTTCCACCTCGCCACCTTGCACAAACCCTAGCGCCTCCGCTAGCTCGCGTCGATGCTGGAGACGAAGCGCTTAGCTGCCGCGACATCTTCAACGCCGTCCTCACGCCGGCCATAGACCTCGTCTTCTCCGCCGCCGTCGTAGGTGTCTTCCGTCGTAGGTGTCTTCTCAGCCTCTTTTTAACCTCGTCCAGCAGTTTATCCGTGGTAATTAAATCTTATTTTTTACTGCCTTTTTGATCCGTCAAATCCATCCACTTCAATCAAAAGTGGTTTCTTCACTTCCAAATCTGGACTTATTCTCTTCTGCACCTCATATCATGCCAAGTATATTCACTTATGCTTCATAACTAGTTAGATACCTTACTTGTACTTTTTCATGGATTCGTACAAATCTGGAACCAACTCTCTCCAAATAAGTGAATGTCTTCTAAACTGATTTATCTTCAAAATCCTCTGAGAGTGCATATGACGTCTTCCCCTTCCCTTGCATCTCTAATGCTGTCACGGGTACATGTTAATGGGAGAATCCTTTGGTTCTCATAATCTACATTCATTTGCAGAATACCTAAAGCGTCACATTGAATCACCTGAAGCCAGTTCTTGTCTGACCAGCAGATGGAAGCCATTCACTGTGTTAAAGCCAATCAGTCTGAATATCATGGCTTCATAGAAGTCTACACGCAAGGGTGGTAGGCAACACCGTGGCAACACTGCACTAGATTTGCCTACTGATCTATATGAACAGTACAAGTCAGATCCCGAGGAGAGTTACAACCAGCGCAAAAATCAGATACAGTGGATCCAAAGATATTGGGCTGAGGAATGGTACAAGTGCAGGTTTGTGACACCTGAATATGCTGAAAAGAACGCCATTAAGCGCCCATGGGGTGACTGTCTGTACGGCGGCTTGGTGCCGAAGACTAAGGCTGAAGCTATTGAACGGGAGTTCTATCCCTGTATGGTCAGAGGACCCCAGCCTGAAAATGCCGACCCATCTTCTCTGTTATGCTGTCGTGAAGACAATCTCTTCAAGTGCACTATCAATTTGCAAGAGATTCAGCTGTCAAGAACAAAAGGAGTTTCGCCTCAACTTCAATCTAGGCCCATCCTCTCCAACCTCTTATGGGACACGTGAAGCTAATGAGAACAGAACTGGCGCCTTCGCCAATTTTGATGGCCTTCTGTCTCACACAGCTTCTCAGAGAGCAGATGTGGAGCAATCTGCTGGAGAAGCTGATTCTGATGAAGCTCCCCCACCTCCAGAAAAAGAAGAAGAAGACAAAAGCTGCGAAGCCATCTTCTTCACCAAAAGCTTCAACAAGGAAGACTCTGAAGCCTGCACCGCCTGAATCCAGTGTGCAATCTGAAGATTTATCTCGTGTGTCCAAGAGGATCATGAAGCCATTGCCCAAGAAGGCCTCTGGGCAACCCCTGACTCTGTTTGCTGTTCCGCGCAACGAATATGAGGCCATTGATCTGTCAAGCAATGAAGATCTTGGTGACGATGCTCTTGAGATGCTGATCAAGAGTAAGCAAGACGCTAAAATCTTCAACGACCTGCCCCTCGTTGATGTTGACATTTTGAACAACTTCATCGATGAGTGGTTCAATGACCAGAGCATCAGTATTGATGATCTACAGCTTCCTGTGGACATTAGCGTCACCTTCCATGGAGCCATTGCAGGCGAGTTGGCCTTGTCTCAGAAGATTGTCGAGATCAAGAACAAAATCGATTATGAGAAGGCTCACTTGAAGAAGAACATGGCCAAGCTCAGCGTGGCAGATGTTCAAATATTTAAGAAGATGTGGCATGACCTCAAGGAGGAATTTCACAAGAAGCGCACTGAAGCTAAAGGCTCACGAGAGCGCATGAACTACCTTGTTGAGAAATGTGTTCAAGCACACAATGAAGCTGAAAAGTGCAAAGCTCTTGGGTGCCCTGGCATCGATCCTAGGATGGCTGCCAAACCAAAGAAGCCTATTGTGACCCAAACTGCACCAAAGCGGGAAGAACCTTGCATTATCTTCCCTGCTAGCATGACAGGCTCGAAGCCTAAGATCCCCTCAATAGCTTTAGATCTGAAGAAAACAAGGGCAGCGAAAGCTGAAGCCAAGAAGCGCAAGCACAAGGATGCATCTGACGATGCTCCTTTGAAGAAAAAGTTGAAGACTAAGGGAACTAAGTCTTCAAAGAAAGAGCGTGCTGCAACTTCTCAGCCTCTCATTGTTGAACCCATCTCAGTTTCTCCTCCTGCTGCCACCAACAAAGATCGACGGGTTGTGATACACCAGCCTGCTTCCATAGAGGCTCATGTAGAAGAACAAGTTCCAGTTGTTGACCCCAACGCAGCTGAAGACATGGGTCATGAAGACAATATTGTTGATGATGAAGTCCTTCCTCAACTGGAGCACCACTTGATATCATCGCCTGCTCCAACGAGCAGTGAATACATCAGCATTGGTCGTCCATTGACGCCAATCGTTCAAGATGATTCATGCGCTGAGCACCCACAATAAGAAACCCCAGGTCATAATGAGACACCCCGCACTCCACCAGCGCAAGTCACCAATCCAGTACTGAATGACGACAACTACATGGAGACCACTCCATCGCCAAAGGCATCACCCGTGTTCCAACGGCTTTGCAAAGGTCTCAGGCCATCTGTCTCCATGTCAATCATCCCAGAAGAAGATTCACAACAATCCAGTTCAGTGGCACGACAAGTGTTCCCTCAAGAGAATCCTTCTGTGACGGTTCCAGAGTTTGAAGCCAAAGCTGCTGAAGACATTCTGGCTGCATCAGCCGATGAAGAAGAAAGAGGAGAAGAGAGAGTTTCCACACCCCCTACCCTAGACCAAGTCATTCTCGAGGAGAATGTGTCGGATTTCGGGTTCCGGCATACCCTCTAGGTTCGAACACTGGGGTGCGCGCGGAGATCTCGCCCTCTACCTACCTGCACCTCGCCGCCTCGCTAGGATCTAAGCTATGAAAGGAAAAACACAAGAGACACATGGTTTATACTAGTTCGGGCCACCATTGTGGTGTAATACCCTACTCTAGTTTGTGGTGTGGTGGATTGCCTCTTGGGCTGATGATGAACAATACAATGAAGAACAACCTCACGAGGGTCTGTTCTTGGCTGGTGCGATGAACTGCTAAGGGGAGTCCAGTCACTCTTTCCGCTGATTTTCAGGTGCCTCTACCTTGTGGGTGGCTAGTCCTATTTTATAGGCAAAGGCCCTGGGCCTCTTCCCAAATATTGAGCGGGAAGGGCGCCAACAATTGGCCATTTTGAAGGGGAACATCCAGTACACTTATCTTGACTAAAGTTGGTCCTCGCCTGTCAAAGGCTCTGGTGGTGACACCGGCTTGGGCTCCACAATGACTTCCTTCCTGCCGTTGCGACGGTCTTGGTCTTGTTACACCAAAACGGATGCCTTTGCTTGATGCTCTCGCCTGCGCTAGCTCCCCTTGCACCAAAGAGGAAAAAAGGACATTGTGCAGGCTGGCACCCGCCTGGCGCCCTTGGTCGTCATGGCTTGCGTCATGGGCACCTCGTGAGGTACCCCGCCTTGATCTCTCCGCCTCCTCGTGAGCCAGCCTGACGAGGCCACGCCTGAGGAAGCTCCCTATCGTCCACCCCGCGAGGCTTGGCCCCTCGCGAGGGTCTTGAGCTCGTGCTGATGAAGATGGGCCGTGCTGGGCCGCCCCTTGAGCCACGTCGCAGGACACGGGCAGGCAAGTCTGGGGACCCCCGTTCCCAGAATGCTGACAGTAGCCCCCGGGCCCAAGGCGCGCCCGGACTTGGCCGAGCAAAGAAGCGAAGGGGCAAGTGCGAAGCGCCGCAGGCCCTAACAGCCTGCGGCCTCGGGCGCCGCGTGGCGGTTGATTGGACGTGGGCGGTGTCGTGGTTCTAAGTCTGACAGTAGAATGGGGGGTAGGTATGGAGAGGCAAGATCCTAACTATGGAGTAGTTGTACACACGAGTGTTTAGCGAGTTCAGGCCCTTCTCGGAGGAAGTAACAACCCTACGTCTCGGAGCCCTGAGGCGGTCGACTGATCTCTGTGTATATGGGTTATAGGGGTGCGAACCCTTCTACCAGTGGAGGGGGGTGGCTTATATAGAGGACGCCAAGACCCCAGCCAGCCCACGTTAGCAGAGGGTTAAAGTACATTAAGGTCGGGCGTTACTGGTAATGCCCTACATAAAGTGCCATCATGACCATTAAGACTACTTAATTACAGACCGTTTGGATGCAGAGTAGATCCTGAACTTCTGATGGTCGAGTGAGTCTTCATGGTCGAGTGTCTTCTAGCCGGTCGAGTGAAGCCTCTCTTGGTCGACTGGAAGGTAGCTTCGTCTAAGGACGTCCTTGGGCATGGTATCCTGGATAGGTCCATGACCCTACCCTAGGTACATAACATCATCATTAGCCCCCGAATGGATCGAGGTTCGAGTGAGGAAGGAGTTGATGATTTTCTCCGACTCATTTTCTGCGTTTTGATTGAGTCGTATCTTGGATAGGCGATCTTCCTTTCGACGCTGGCGTCAACTTTTACTTCAGTCGCCTGGATCCATTCTTATCTTCTGTCGAGTGGACTTTTGGACTTTGGTGAACTTCCAAGCGACGAATCGCGGGAAGGATATCGTCTGACAGATCGATCTGCTGTTAGCGGATTTTGCGGGATCTGAAATTTGGGAAGCGCGCGAAGCGGGGCAATCCGCGGCAATCGGGCGGGATAAGGCATGGACGCCTCGATTTCTGCGCCGCCTTTTTCGCCATGTATCATGCGTGCGCGACTGTTTCAGGATGTGACAGGTCTGCTCGGACCCATTCGTCAGCCACTTGGAAGCGCCCTTATATAAAGCATCGGGGTAGAGTTTTTGAACAGTGCCTCCCCATTCTCCTCTCTTCCCTCTCTGCCTCCGCCCACAGCGCCTGCTCCCACCTCCGCCTTATCCACCTCTCGAGCGCTTCGCCGGCGATAATGGTGAAGGAAAAGACGGCGGCTCTGGAGCGCGCGAAGAAGGCGACGGCAACGGGGCAAGCGAAGGGGAGACCGTCCAGTCGGGGCGGATCCTCGTCGAGGTCCCGCCTGCCGAAGGGTTGGGTCCAAGGGGATTGGATCCGCTCGACCATCACCGAGAAGGACCTCAACGACCTGGCCAATGAGGGACTGATCCCCCACGGGTCAGTGAGGCTCGCGGGGTCCGAGTGTCAACCGCAGCCGCAGGAGGGTGAGTGCGTTCTCTTAGCCACTCACATAGATCGTGGTTTCTCTCTGCCGCTGAGTGTCTTCTTCCGAGGGTTTCTGAATTTCTTTGGGGCGCAACTCCATCATTTCAATCCCAATTCCATCGCCTATCTTGCTGCCTTTGTGTCCATGTGCGAGAACTTTCTAGGTTGTCGACCACACTGGGGTCTCTTCAAGTACATATTCACCTGTCACTCGCAGACAGTGAAAAAGGCGAGTCCGGACGATGAGAGGACCAAGGTCATTCAGATGTGTGGGGGTCTTTGGATTCAGTTGAGGAACAAGAGCACTTTCCCGACCATGACTCTTCCTGAGTCGGTCAGAGGGTGGCAGTCGACTTGGTTCTACTGCCAAAACGAGTCGACGCCGGGACAGTCGACCGGTCTCCCTCCGTTTTCCATGGACCGAGTGGACAAACCGTCTTCTCTGATGGTGCTTCCTGAAGAGAAAGCCGAGGTAAAAATGTTGATGGAGCGCGTGGTCCAACTTGTTCGGGACGGAGTGACGGGCATGGATCTTTTGGAAGTCTTCCTCAGGCGGCGCATCCAACCGCTTCAGTACCGAGGCCACCCGATGTGGTTGTACTGTGGTACCGAAGACACCACTCGGGTCCATCCATAAGCAGGCGACGACGCCACGCTGGAGAGGTGGGTGGCCGCCATCACAGGGAACAAGGACAACCCTCGAGGGGTAGGAGGATCCCGCCACTCGACTGTACTTATACGCCGGACACGGTATGACCACTTACCTCTGATTGCGATCTTGCTTTATCCATTCTGCTTTGCCGCGAATTGGTCGATTGATCTTTGTTTTGCTTTGTTATCTGACAGGTCACCACTGAGCTATACTCGATGCCCAATGGGGCGCAGACGCCGACTGAGGAGGAGGAAGGGAGCGGGGGCGAAAGCCCAGAGGAGTGGGACTCGAATGCTGACGATGACGACGAGGGCGACAACTCTGGTGAGGAGGAAGATGAGGAGGAGGAGGAGGAAGTTGTTCCTCCTCGCTCGGAAAGACGCTCGAAGCTTGTCCATGATCCCGCGACTGAGCGTGGTAAGGGGGTGGCGACCGCTACCCAGTCGACCAAACTCCCTCGGACGGCTTCTCCGGTGCCGACTGAGAAGGCTCCGAAGCAATCTCGAGTGGCACCGTCGAAACCTGCGAAGCTCTTGCCGAAGATGAAGATGGTGATCCCCACAATCTCAGGGTAATGGTAGTTTTGAGTTTTCCTTGTTTCATGAACTTGTTCTTGGTCGACTCATGGATCAATCGACTGACTTTTGGAACTGCAGCGCTGCTACTTCGGACACTTCGGCGAGGGCCGAAGACCACGAGATGGAGGATGCTACAACTTCGAAGCCTGGTATGACTCTTGTGATGCCATTTGCAGTCGACTGACTCATTGTCTCTAATTTTGATTCTTTCTGCAGTTTCATCTAACATTGTTATTGACCTTGCTGACGACGACGACGAAGAACCACCATGGCCGAGGAGGAGCAAGAAGACGTCTGCTGGCAAGGCGACTCAGGACACTACTAGGAAAAGGGCTATAGATGGAATTGACACTAATGGCGCACCAGACATGTGGTGCGCCATTACTATATACTAATGGCGCACCATGTGTTGGTACAACATTAGTGTCCAAATACTAATGGCGCACCACATCCACGGTGCGCCATTAGTAAAAATATTTTTTTAAAAATTTTGTTCAAAACTACTAATGGCGCACCGTGGGAGTGGTGCGCCATTACTAGTTGAACTAGTAATGGCGCACTACATCCACGGTGCGCCATTAGTAAAAATATTTTTTTAAAAATTTTGTTCAAAACTACTAATGG